>NW_010174430.1:71593-134176 GCF_000695765.1 Mesitornis unicolor | reverse complement strand
TAGGGAAAACAGAACATGTATTATAAATTATAACTTGTCTTGTCAAGCTCAGACATCATTTAAATCCAAGAAATCTATTGCCAAAATGATTCACATTTGTGGAACTGAACAGCTCTGAAGATTTTAATCTTAAGCAGATCAATTTTGTAATAGACTCCATAAGGCTGTCTGCAAGATTTCGACATTTACATATACCGATAATGCATATCAGGCGGTAATTACCATGGACTTTTCTTTAATTATAACTGATAACGCAAATAAATCCTATGTCCCCAATTGAAAAACATAATTAAGTCTGAGTAGTTTGGGGGAAAGAGAAGAGACGCAAACATAGATTTTAAAATCAGGAGAATGGCACCCTGTACCAAAATTCCCTTCCTCTTTCTAGTCATGTCAAAGAGTGTAAGAAATCCATCTGCTCTAATGAAAATGGAATTATTAACCCTGCTTTGCCCTTTTTACTAACAATACAAAGTGATTTCTCACATAGCTTTATTCAGATTTGAAAAGCCCACTTGCTAACAAGGAAGAGAAACCATTTTTACTTGGACATATCAGCACTGCGAAACCTCTTGAGGCCTCTGAGCAAAGGGAGGATTTGTCAGTGGACAGAGGATGGCAATCTGGGGACTGGGAACAGAGGGGAGGGAGACTGAAGGTGGAGGTGAGATCATCCAAGATCCACAAAATATCCCTAATTTAGGTTTAGTTCAAGGAGGTAGATTAATAAGTAGAAGCTATTCTAGGTTATATTATTAATTAAAAAACACACTGAGTGAAGGCTGTCACCTTTCACAGGTATGCCAGGACTAGCCCTGAGAGAAACACCAGCAGACTACAACCAAGAGTCAAAGTCCAAGCCTAAACTTAAGAGATGATGACATGAAATGGTGATTAAAAGCAAACTCCACAGACACTCAAGGCAACCTCTGGGATGCAGCCAACTTGGCTACAAGGACTTGAAAGAAGTTCACTTATCTTTTGAAATAGTCAGTTATATGCAGCAAGAAACTCTGGCACTGAATAAAGTTGTGCAAGGGCAGCACAGAGTGAACTTTCAACATTTCAGGCCGTGCCGCTCCCCGAGGGACTGACTAAAGCTGACAGTCCATCCGCTTGACCTTCCCTGCACAAGCGCTCCCTAGGAACCGGAGTTTGAAAGTTCAAGCTTTACATTTCACATCAGCTGGCACTGGAACAGCCCCAGCAGGACAAGTCCAGCATCTCTGCCCAGGCTCTGCTCAGCTGGGCTCACGGCCCCGGCCTCTCCCAGGGGATGCGGAGAAAGCCAAAAGTGATCACACCAAAGTCCCTCACCTTCAAAGCATACTGATACCTCCTCTGGAGAAGCAGAGAGCAGAAGACTGGCTGCCTGGTACAAGCCAGAAGAAGGAGATTTCTAAGGGAAGAATTTCAATGGACATCTCACCTTTGAGATTAAAGGACAGCACTCCTAAACCAGCAAAACCTTCAGCAGGGCCTCTGCCTGACATGGCTCCTGCTGCATCAAAGAATTGTGAAAAATCCTGTTACACAAAGTTTTCTCTCTGTACAGCAGACAGTTCTCATCTAGATCATCTTCAGCTCAGCTATGCCCAAAGCTGAGAGACAGATCCTCCTCAGTTAAATACTTCAGATAAAGACACAGATTCAGGCAATTGGTTAATACAAAAATGAGACAACAACTTTGCAGATCATAATCTGAAGAAATCTGATCTATGAGTGAAAATTCTGTGCAATACCACAGGGTTTTTGTTGTTGTTGTTTTTTTTTTAGAAAAACACCTGCATTACCATTAGCTACAATAAACTACATTAGTAAACAGTGAGCATCTCAAGGGCAGCCTAAGCAGCAGAATACATTCATCAAACAATATTTAATATAAGCCTGTATTCTGAAATGGACTATAAAACGACACCACAGGGACGCTGTGTTTATTGTTTCTCCATTTTTGTCTCAAATACGATCATTTTCCTTTGTTCTCTAGGAGTAGGCATCAGGCTCTCCTCCTTTCTTCCCATCCCATGCAGTTTGTAGCAAGACTACAGGGCACGTGAAATGACTCTCAACCCCTCTGCAGTTGCAGGGCTTGCACAGCTCTCCTTGGCTAGCACAGACTGAAAAACACTGTCAGCATGTAGCACTGCAAAGTATCGGTCTATGTTATATTGGTTTAGTAAAGTTTGCAGAAATTTCACTTCAAAAGAAGGCCATGGGTCTGGCGTCTCCAACAAAAGAAGTGAGCCGAGAGGAGGGCCATGAAGCTGATCAGAGGGCTGCAGCTCCTCGCCTACGAAGACAGGCTCAGAATAGCTTTAAACTGGAAGAGGGCAGCTTTAGACTAGATATTGAGAAGAAATTCTTCACTGTGAGGGTGGTGAGACACTGGCATAGGAAGCCCAGGGAAGCTGCGGATGCCCTCTCCCCGGCAGTGTTCAAGACCAGGTTGGACAGGGCTTTGGGCAACCTGGTCTAGTGGGAGGTGTCCCTGCCCATGGGGGTTGGAGTGGATGATCGTCAAGGTCCCTTCCAACCCAAACCATTCAGTGATTCTATGATATATCTCTGGGTGAAAACAAAGGGAACTACACAGCCTGGCAGGCAGACCTGCTGCGTAAGGAATCCGATCTGCTGCTTTTGTTTTGTGTATGGCCAAAAGCAATCTGCATGAAAATGCCAAGAAAGTACCTGCTTGAAAACCACCCACTGATCCTGTCTCCCTCTCCTCACTAACTCTGCCTAGCTCCTGAAACGATCTGCTATCACTACCAGGAAAGCAACACCAAACAAGTTTCCCCCACAGATCACAAGTGCTCCTGTGGGACCTCACTCACATCATTAACCCATGCAGCAACACACAGTACGACTGCAGCCTGCCACCAGCCCACAGACTCAAAAAAAGTGAACTAAGCTGTGTGTTATTAAAGGAGCTGCTTAGAGCAAATAAAGAAAGTCTCCCTCGTGCATTTTCCTCGTCTCCTGCGCATGCAGTAGGACAGAGCTCTCTGCTCCCACCTCTTCCAGCATCAGTTGGTGTTCTGAACCAAACCTCAATGCTCTAGCAAGTGAGTTTTTTGGAAAGCACAATTGCAGCAACTTCAATCACATTTGGTTCAGAAGCACTTCTTAGTCCATCAAACAGATCTTTAAAATATTCACCCTTATGCTCTGTCACAGAACATAACTGTTACTACAGTTTGCAACTAGTTTGTAGTCACCTCAGGACTATAAAGTGTGTCACAAGTATTTCATACACAGCAAGGTGTGGTGTGAAACAGAACAAGAAAATCTGCACATAGAACAGATACTGAAGGAGTAGACTTTATATGGAATACTGAGGGAAAATCTGCTTAGAGGCAGGGACTTGCACTCAGGATGGAAAGCACATGTCAGCTCGAGGGTTTCCACCAGGCACCATCAGGTCCTACAGCAACAGAGGGGATCTGACAAGCTGACCAGCGATAAAGCTGGCGGTTTGCTGACCTTACACTCACAGCTGTGGCCCACGGCTCTGGCAGATGATGCCCAAGTCTTGCGAAGCAAACCAAAGGCTGGAAAGAAGCAGCACTGTGGTCCAAGAAAGTGCATCAGGGAGCAGCCTTAGGGCATCCCTGGTGGAAAACTGCCCACTGACCAAGTCCTTCTAAAGAACAGGAACAAAGTGACAACTCGGGGAATCTGAGTTGAAATTTTTTGTTTGAGAAGGGGGGGAAATACCTGCTTCTTTCCACCCCCTCTTTTGCTATCTGAAGGGAGTGTAACTCAGAAGACAAAGGCTGGGACTGGTTCCTCCACAGAAGAGGAAAAGGCAGCATAGTATCAACTTGTGGGAGAGCCTAGAAGGCAAACTCCCTGACATCCTAATTAGGGGTTGTTTAAATAGTAAGGTTATGTGCAGTGCTATTAATTCCAGTGGGGGAGAAGTAGCAGGAGTAGCAGCATTGAATTAAGAATTCAAATTCCTTTGCTAAGAAAACAGTCAAACCCCAAAGCTCTTCCAAGTTTTTGCATGAATTGTACAGCTCTTTGAAGTACTTTTTGTTTTGCTCAGCTTCATAGTCTGTAATTTCAAATGGTGCTAATTCTGCTTCTCCTTGGATGTAGTCCAGCGGGTCTGGAAATGCTGTATTATTTGATCTGAGCAGTGGAATGTTTGGTGAACTGATGAGTCCAGCAAGAAAGAAAATTCCAAAACCAATTTTCTAAAACAATCCTCCTTCCCACTCCTGTATTCAGTTTGCCAACCTCTTTCCTAGTGTGGTACCCAAATACTAGAGACAGCATCCACAAGGGCTTCACCTGGGGCATACAGTCTTTATAAAACTCAGCAAGACCCACACTCTTTGCAATGGCATCACACCACTAAGCTGCTCAATTTGTCATCCACTAAAAATGAACACTGATTCTGCTCTGCAGCACAGCTGCTTAGCTTATTATTTTCTGTTTTACATTTGTACATTCGATTTTTCCTTCCTAGCTGTGGCTTCCACACTTAACTGAACACTATCTTACTCATTTCAGACCCTTATCGTAATTTATCCAGAATATTTTAAAGTCTGATCCTGTCCTGTATTCAAAGTGTTCACAAATCCTTTCAGCTGAGTATCATCCACAATTTTCATAAGCATTTTCAAATTCATTATGCAAATGATGAAAGAAACATTGAAGAGAACAGGGCACGTGACAGAGCCGTTCAGAAAGCCGATTCCCACCACTTGGACTCTCAAGTCATCAAAAGTCAAACCTTTGCTGGAGCCTTTCAACCACTGCAGGAGTCACTTTTGTAGAAATCTCATTTAGAATACTTCCCTGGTTTACATAGTACAATGTCAAGTGAAATAGTGTCAAAAGCCCTACTGAAGTCAGAATGGATCACATCTAAAATTTCTTTCTTAGCCTTTCTGCCAGTTACTCCGTCAACACTGAAAATCGGTCTAGCTCGATGTAATTTGTTCTTGACAAATCTATTTGAGTATTCCCTTGCTACTCACTAAGTACCTGCAAATTATTTAATAATTTATTCTAGTTTTTTTAACACCTGATCCATAATCATCAATAACTTCTCCTCTTTCTCTGTAAGAGACCGCATCTATCTTTGCCCATCTGTAGTCCTCTCAGACCCTCTCTCCCCATCCCTAAGTTCTCAAGAAATACAGCAGTAACGATTCAAAGATTGCTTCAGCCAATTCCTTAAGTACTCTGAAGTAAATTCCAACAGATGCTCCTGACTTGAAGCCACCTACACCTTTAGCCTCTTCTTATTCATTCTTGCCTACGCTTTGTTTCCTTCCTAGAAAGCCCTGAGCACTGACCAGGTAAGGTCCTCCCTTCAATTTTCCCCCTTCCCATGTTCCACATCCCTTTTCCTCAAGCAAAAAGCTTTCCAATGGTGGTAAGATTGTGTATTACCATGAAGTCTGATTTTGTTTTAAAAAACAGTGGGACATGGCTGCTGATGCACACTATCTTGCTAAATTATGAAGCCATTTTGCAGCAGTGCCACAAAGACCCCTCAGCAAGTATGAAGGCAGAGAGATGCTCGTTTTCCCCGGGGCTGGCTGAATCCGGCCACTCCAGAGCGGGAGCAATTCCTCCCTGGGGAAGGGCAGTGGTGGCAATGCCGCTGCCTTCCCACGGGGAGCAGGGAGGGGACGGGCAGCCATAAGCTCCAAATCAGCACATCATTCACTTCCCTGACCAGGCACTTCTGCAGATGTCTGTGTGCTTCTGAAAGGGCCCCGAGGGCTGCATCCAGGCCCTGGCTGCACAAACCCAGCACCGAGACTGCAACAGACACAGCATTCACATTTTAAAAGCAGTGTTACAGGTTGAGCACAGCGTTATCTCCATTATTAAATCAGTATCACAATGATGTGAAAACTGACTTGCACAGCCTTTCTGCAGATAAGATAAGAATCAGGAAAAATGTAGTGAGCGGATCCAGAGCTGTGTGAAATTGGTGTAAATGACTGAAGAAGGGACCCAGCAGCCTTGTACACACACACAGCCTCTGAGCTGCTGGGGTCACACCACCACGGTGAAGAAAACCTCGTCCTGCAAGTCCCTTCTCATAGTAGGAAAGCAAATGTCAGTCTAACATAACCGGCTAGTGATTTTCAGAAAAGTCAGATAAAATAGGAAATTTTGAACTGAATTGAATTTCAGTTCTTTCATTCAGGAGTACGTGACACAGGAACACTCAGACTGCTGAATGAGCGACAAGAGATGCAGCTTCCTCTCAAGTGAGAGAGAATGCGGGTGAAATAAAAGAAAAAAAAATGTATATTCAATTATGCATGCCCTGATTCAGCTGAGCTCTAGTGCCTAGCATATACAAAGCTCTTTTTCATTTGAGCTAAGCAACGATTTTAACTCTTCAGCAGTTGCAGAAAGCTGCCTCACCAAGGTGCGCTTCTGAGGACCCTACCCAGCAGTTAGAGGAGCTGCTGCCTATTGCCCAAACTTGGATTTATGAGGCAGGACCAAAGCTGAACGCAGAAAAGCTTCGCTTACATGAAATATTCCTATAAGGGGACCACCTGCTATTTATGCCTGGCAAAGAGCAAAAAGGAATGCTGCAGGTGCAGAAAGATGACACTGATTTGTGACAAACCTTCAAGAGCCCCTGGAAAGCCACAGCGCAGCAATGTGCGATGTTCAGCTCTTTGGCCAGGAGACAAAGCGAAGGAGGAGGTGATGACCTAGATGCCAGCTCAAGAGCAATCAGCCTGGGAACTGCAGCACTTTCGCTACTATAGTGGAGCGCACTGGAGGATGCTCATATGAAATAGATGCCTGCAGTGCTGGTTAAGTCCTCTCAAGCTGGGAAGAAAGGTGGCAAAAAAGAGGAAGAGGAGGGAAGCACAGAACTGATATGAATGGGAAATTATTTTTCAACAAGCAAGCGTGATACACTAAGATCCCAAGATGTAGTGCCATAAAACCTCTCATTTATTTTTGAGGCATAGTCTCATTACCACACTCTGGGCTGTATCAGCGTTTACATTTTTATCTATTTCCAGGAGATTATAACTCAACTCTAAAAATGTGTTTGTGGTGAAAACTGGCACACAAGCCTCAGCCTGAAAGCAGCTTTTCATTTCTGTCAAATCATTTACTTGTCTGAAGAAAACAGTAATAATAAAAAATGATAACGTTTAGAACTCCTAACCTGTATTCTCTCTATTCAAGGTCTTGTATTTAAGTGTAGTGCGCTACTGTCACACTCATCAGCAACTGATTTAATTTTTTCTTTTTGTAATGCAACATTGCTTTTCTTTTATTACTTTCTTCCTGTCTTCTCCTGCACGCTTGCTTTATTTTCATAAGACATCTTTACCTTGGTGAGTTCAGCAAGCATTTCTCATTTTATTTCTTTCTACTTCTCTACATCATGTTCACTTAGGTCTCAAATGCACTCTTTTCTCATCTCTTTTTCTCCCCCGAACCATCCCATCTCACGCTTCACAGACCCATTCCCTAAATCTATCCTATGCTCCCTCATTCATCATGATGGCCAAAGCACAACCAGCACACAGAGGTGAAAATAGCCTTCTCAGTATCAACAGCGAGAAGGAAGTCTCTTCAGCTACAGCCATGGAAAAGGAATTGCTCCCCTCAGTCTCTCTTGGAGATGATGGAGGACAAAAGCATCACACAGGTTGCAGTAGCCCTGCCGCTGTGCCCAGCACACCTTAGCTACAAGGGCATTTCTCAATTTTTTTGCAAAGGTAAGATGGGGAAAGGATAAGTTAACAGTTACAGAGTAGACTTGCAGGGCCTTTAGATAACCGTGTGTTTCTGCTACTTCTTACCTCAGCAGAGCCTTTAAGCCTCAGACGTTCTCCACCTATTCAAGGGTTTAGACAATACTGTGTCATAAAATACTAAACAGTCACTAATGAAGACACTGGACCTGCAAGTTGACATTTCTTTTCTTTGGGGATGTTTCACTTTTAATTCTCATTTGGAAAATCAGTAAGTGTTAGGACCTGAGACTTGTAAGTGGAAATACAACTCTTACAACATCCCCATAAGAATGATGTAAGAGGTTGGTCTGAAGTAATTCAGGGAGCTCACCTGACAGTCTAGGTCTACCTTAAAGGTCCCAAACAGCTGAATATTTAATATTTAATATTTAAGCACTAAGGAATGATTATAGGTAGAAACAAGTCTTCCAGTTTAAAACAAACAAAAAATCCCACAATAAAATGCAACTCTTGGGAGTAATGTCCCAAAACTGCTCAGCTCTCTATCACACTGCAGACAGTCGGAGCGCACACTCTCTTTACTTTCTTGCAAGTTTGGAGGATACACTGCAAGCCATCCCAGTACCACAGAGACTGAAACTATTGGCACACATCATGAAGAAACCTTCTCCTACTCTAAGACCTTGGAAAAGACAGTATTTCTCCTCCAGTCACACATTTGCTGAATTATGTAGACTGTGGATATATTTCTGCTTCTGAGATAGTCTGTATTTACTGTCATCTTTCAGCTCCAAATCTGGTGCACAGCAGCTTTCAGATGACTCTAGAGATGGTACAGTGCCACCTGAAATGAAGGATTCTCACGCAAATCACACAAAATGTGTGCTTATTCTTCATTTATGATGGTTTTACTAATGCATTGCCCTCTGTGTGAAAGACACCCTGCTTCTGAGGTGCAATTCCAGTGCTACTGGCTGCTCCAGCCTTCATGGTCTCTAAGCTCTGTCACTTTGTCTCTCATTTATGCATCTTTTACTTCCTTCCCGCATCTTGTCTCTCCCTCAAGACATACTGTTCCTATACCAACCAGCCGAGATTTGTTTCATCCTCCTGTCTCCAATTCCTGAAGCTTGTTTTAATTTTCTCTTCTTTCTGTATGTTAAAGGCAAATGAGGAAGATTCTCCAACTGATACAGAGCTGAGCTCCATTCCTGCACTCACTACAGCTGTGTGACCCTTAGCAACTCAGGAAGAGCTCCAAGCCATAACGATATATTATGTCTAGAAAAATCACACGGCCCACTCCTGACAGTTGCATTTTTGGTGGGCTCTTTGCCTATGATCCCACGATGTCCTCACCAACCAGCGAGGGCAGGTTCTGGTGGTGGACACCCAACCCGACTCTTACAACCCAGGGTACCCCGAGCACTGCCAAATCACTTCTCAGAAAACAGAGCTGGGATTCCTGTGACGGTCAACTCTGGGAAACCACTCCTAAAAGCTGAGTACACCTGATGAAACCATTCTCCTACCACCACTTTAAATCACTGATGATGGCTGACCGTAACAGCTAAGAAGTCAAATTACATTTCAACACTTACTATGCTGAGAAAACAGTGAGTGTGGTACAGAGTGTGTACCCAAAGAGCCTATGGTGCCTGGCAAGACATCAGGCAGCAAACCAAGAGGGGCAAACAAGGATGAGGAAACCATCAGACACCTCTGGTCTGAGCCCGTCCATGGCCCAAACACGCTGAGAAGCTCACCAACAACAGAACCATCACATCATGGATACTGCCTTACAGAACTGAAATACAACAGGGGTTTATATAGTGTTTCTGCTTCTTTTTTTTTCCTAACAAGACGTAGATAAATAATTTATTTGGTGAGTTAAATAATAAATGCAATTGAAAAAGTATTCTAGAGCTCTGGATAGGATACATTTCTACCTGCAAACGTTCCCGGCTTTCTACATCCCTGTAAGAACGCACCCATTGCTATCTTCTCATGTTCTCTACAAAAGTGAATTGCATATTGTGCATCAGACAGCAATTCTTATTTAAAAAGGCATTTAAGTTTTTCATACTTCAGTAATTGAGCGTAACTTAACTTACCAAATACCCATTTCTCTAAGAGATCTGGTTTATATAGTTTTTCCTCTCTGTAGCTTCCCAAAGTTAAGATACAAAAATCAAAGCAGCTTCCTTTTGCAAAAAGAAGAGACAAAAACTCAATTAAAGCTTTATGTACAAAGATCAAGCACTCTGAAAAACTGAAGCTGAACTTAGACATTTGCAGTTCTACTGAAAAAAAAACCAACTAGATGGCTTGAAAAAGGAAATTATTTTATTACACACTAAAATACAACAGAGATACAAAAGATTTCCAGTAGTGTCTGCTATGAAAACCCTGATTTTTGAAAAGTTGCAAGCCATCGTAATATGCCTAGTTAATTTTCCTTATCTGATAGTGAAATAAAAACCAGCTGACTGACAGGATATTAATTCAATCTAATCATTTCATCAAGGTGATCGGGATAACTGGAAAACAAGATGAGTTTTGAATAAAGCAAATACATCACAAGGAACGGTAAGAGGAGAGAGGAAAAGAGCCATGTTCTGTGAAGAGTAAACTAGAATGATTTTTTTTTGAGAACTCTATGAAAAAATCAAAAATTCAAAACTGTGAATATGTATTATCATGAACCTAAGTAAAGTCACCATGTGTAGGAGTTCAGCAAGTGTAACTGGGAACATTTTGGAGCGATTCATAGAAACTGTAAGTCTCAAAATAATGAAAGGTGCAAACTTGAACTAAAAAGTTTTTTTAAAAAATCTGACATACAAATTAAAAAAAAAAAAACAACCAAGAAAGAGCAAAGTGTGCAAGTGTTCAGATGAGGGGGCAGGGGAATATAAGGAAAGGGGTAAAACAGAAGTATAATTTTGGTGAATTATTACACCAATGAAAATGTACAATCATATTAATATTACAGGATAGTCTTGCGTATAGAAATGCATACAAACACATAGTCTGCCTTTATGCCATTCGTACTGAAGCAGTAGCTGTTCAAACCAAACAAACCCTCTGAAATGGAACGAAGGGGAAAAAGGATGAAAACTTGGGGTAACCGAAAATTTAATTTGGGCTGAATTGACACGGAGAAAGGATTCACCAGCTACAGAGATAAAGCAGTCATCATAACATGTATGCCAACTTTTGGCCTGGCAATAAAGATTACTTGCTATGAATAAAACCAGTGCAACAGAACCTTCTAACTGGTGAGCATAAGCAAAGCTAAAGGAAGGATCTGGAAAAGCTGCTGTTGACTGTAGGACCAAGGAAAACCCCAAATCGGAGAGAAACTGTAGGAAGCACAATGAAAACTGAAGAAACGTATAGGATAAAATGTGGTAGCATCTATATTTATTATCTTATTTTCTAAAACATGGAGGTTTCTGTGTATTTTTGCTTGTTAAGGCAAATTCTGATGCAAGCAATTATCTGGACACAACAACATACCAGGACAGCTTTTCCAGCCAGCATCAGTAATGAACCAGAATGGCTCAGCCAATGGCTATGGGGTGACCCAAAACCAGGGCATTCATTCAAATATAAAAATATATGTACACGAATAGTTATTTAACACAACAGTAAAAACAGTTACAAATAGATTTTAGCATAGTGAAATACCAAGCAGTACAAAAAACAAACTATAAAGCAAAGCACGGGTCTGATGCAATGAGCACAACATTTGCCATAATTATAGAAAAAAAATGCATTTATTTCAAGTCTCAATTTGGTGTCTACACAACTCGGTGACTCACATTATTTTCCATTTTCCTTGGAGAAACAAATAACATGAACACTACATTAAGAGTTATGAGACAAACTTAAAATCAAATGAACTATGACACTTACCTCATAGTACAGAAAACAACAAAGAATAGGGACAGCAAAGTATAATTCATATTTGAAACGCCAGGCTAGAAAAGGACAGTAACAAAAGAAAAAACTGCCAACGTCTTCAGTACTATCTGATCTTAATTTCTGAAGTTTCAGTGAGACTGTCAGTGCAAAACTGTATATAACCAAAAATCCCAACTTATTAGCAATTTTGTAAGCTAAATTTCTGTTGTGTTTCTATGGAAGCTTTTTTTTTTCATATCCTTAATTGTTACGTATGGTTATTCTTCAGCAAAATGAAGCTTTTAAATGCTTTATCATTTGTCTCAACATGCTGCTAAGCCTAAAATGATATTCAGTTGCTTAGATTAAATGGCTTTCTACTGTGCTGAAAAACAACGAATAAGAAATAAAATGCCTTATCACTGTGGGCTTTCTGCAATTGCTTCAGGAAAACAAGCTTTATGTTAAAGCCATGTTTAACTTTGCTTAATGTACAGCAGACCTCTATGATCGCTCTTCTAAGACTGGTTAGCCAAAATAGTAACAGGCTTTCCATGCCTCAGTATCTCTTCTCCATCAATGCCATCTTTCCTTTTAACTACTGCTCCCCATATCATCTCTAGAAACATCCAACCAACAGTGAGCTTTGTTCTACAAATTAACTGTGCAGAATATTGATGCATTACAAAAACCCACCGAAGATAGCATTAAATGCAACATCCACACTACATCTTTGTGTTTCTGTAAAAATGATGATTTTTACAGGACCGTAAGGGAAGCTGTAGAAATTGTGTCAGCTTTTTTTTGTGGTCAGTTTTTTTTTTTTGTCTACAGCCACACCAACACAATGAGATGTCTTTCTATTTGAAAGTAATGGGAGCTCTTGGACAGTGGCAAGTTCTGTATATACAAACCACTGGTAAGAAACAGAGTGAATAAATGTTTGGCTGCAAAGAGTCAGCCTACATTCACTGGAGTTTCTTTATAAGGTCTGGATCAGTGTTGGATCAAAGCAGCTGCTGAGAGGTGGTGACTGGCCACTCTGACCTTCTAGAGAGATCTCAACACAGATTAAGAGACACGTTCACACTGTATATAAACTCTACTCCACCTAAAATCCAGCCAGACCTCTATCCCAAGAATAAAAACAGAAGAACAAGCGAACAGGAGGCTGCTCTTCAGACAGTGAGCAGCACACCTGGGGAACTCACTGCCAAAAGACACTGTAGTTGCTCAAAGTTTTTCAAGAGCAGAAAGGATGAGACCATGATACCATATGTTGACAGTTATTAAGTACAAAGCCACTTCTTCAAAGGTCCTAAACCAGAAAAAAATAACTGAGGCTGGGAAAGCAAAGTGCTGCCTATGGACACACTGTTCCTGCTGCTCCATAGGCACCTGCTTACAGGTGGAGACAGGACAGTGAGACACTATGGCTATTCCTATGGACACAACCCCCAGTCTTCCAAATATACTCTTAATTTTTCTAGAGGTCATGATGCCTTCCCTGCCTTGCATATTGTCTTCTTGGGCAACGATTCAGGCACACCACAGCCACAATGTCTTAGTGCTTCCTAAGTCTCTCACCCAAACTGAGGAAGAGCAATAGCAACCCTCAACTCAAACACAGACCCAAACCATGCCAGGCACATATCCCCAAGTTCCAACACAGCCATCAAAGCGCACTGCAAACCTTTGCCAAAATGGCACTCCCCTTCACCCTAGCCTGCATCTCCTCACTTCAGCATGAAGTCCCAGCAGGCAAACTGCTGTAATGCACATCTCCAAAGCTTTTCAGCTTTCTGCATGGTGCAAACCCAACCAAGGCTGGACTGAGCTCTCTGCCTACGACCCAGATCATCCCACTCAAAGGAGCTTCCCTGGTGGTCCCAGTCTGGCCCACGCTCTCCTGTCTCATTCAATCTGAAAAAATGGGCAACACTGGATAAACCAGTGGATCATCCCCCATGCCACTGCTCACACTAACCGATGGCTGCGTTCGGCTGCGCAACCTTGTATTACCATGGCTTGATACTGCCTCATGAACCAGATTCAGTCCACAGACCAACTTTGGCCATCTACAGGCTGCACAACTGAAGGTGTGCGCATATAAAGAAATCACTGACCACACGCAAGTTTCATCTGACCAACAATAACCCTTTATTCTTTACCAAGAGACAGCTGGGGGAAGTGTGCCCTTCAGCAGAAGCAATCCGTAAGAGGTGCAGCAGAGCCAACAGCTTCGTCAGCAAGGACGCAGGGGAAATGCAGCCCATTCATTTGAAACAATGGGAGAAATAGGGCACGGGGGAATACTGTGCCAAGGAGAGGTTTCACTTTATTATCAGTTCATAATTAAAATATTGTTGTTACTCAGAAGTATTTATTAGAAAGACAAAGTGAGGGTACAGATTTGGTCTAGAAATACTGTCCATGTTTTAAGTTTTGGGTGACTTTAAATTGGGGTGCTCAATCGAGCTGCCAAAGTCCAAGCAGCCTGAATTAAAAAGGCACAGAGAAAAGGCACCAGATTTTACAGCAATGAGAAATACTGCTTAGGAGAAAATATTTACAAAAAAAGGACATTATTTCTTGTTACCATTATGAAGATTTAGTTCATAAATTGTATCTGTTAGACTTCTGTCTCCCACCAAATCTTTTTAGTCGGGGAAATCTCAGGCTTTACCAGAATTTGTTCAACAGTTTTCATATAAAAATGAAAAGTTTTATAAAGATTGACAGTTGATACAATTATAACTAATGATAGGTAAGTTCATGAGCAGCTTTCAACAGCAGTTCTATAACAAGATTTTCAAACTATCCTCATGAAAGCATGCAGGGATAGTTGGAAATTCACCCCTCACCGCAAAACCAGTCATCCATGAAGCACACCAGAAGAACAGCTGAAAACTTCAGACCGTACAGCTCCATCAGAACAATGGTTCTTTGTCATCCTCCTTTTGGTTTTTTTCTCTTTAGGGCAGGAATTGTCTTTTAATTACATGCACAGGGTTTATCACTGCAGGGCCCTTGCCTTATCAGGACCTACATTTTCCTCCAACACATACTGGCAAGAGGAAAGAGAACAGCATCCGTTTGTACTTCTGACCAGGCTTTCTCACAAATACGTACATACCAATGTACGGTCTAAGGTGAGAGGTTGGGTACCTCCAGGACTACTACACTGTGAAGCCATCCCACACAGGCGCACATCAACCAAGCCCTGTGCAACACACGCACCCAATTCTCTTCTCACAGGACCTTACATACGTTCTTTTCAGCCACTGAAAATTTATCTTGCAAAGCCTCTTACTTTCTTCTTTCTAAGAGGAGACTTTTTGACTTGTATTTTGCCTTTTTTTTAATTTGCTACCTAAAATGACTGGTTTTTATATTGCTTTACTTGCATTCACATGACAGTATACGGATACGTTTTACTTTACAGGAGAAAAACCCCTCAGTATAATCTCTTACTTCTGACAATGTTTTAGGCACCTGAATGCTTGTACACATTGAGAATGATGGCAAATAATTATGGTCTGCTGTGATCTCTGGCAACAGCAGTGTTTTTCCTACCAAAAGACCGATAAGAAACAGATCAATGATAGCTATTCAAGTACATTGTATGACAAAAACATGCAGAATCATCTTTAAGGCAATTGCTTAAAATAGCTTTCTAGATACACAATACCAGAAGCCATATTTTTGTCTAGAGAACATCAAATTATTTTCTGCCTTTTAGGTCATAATATGCAGTTCTCCATACAGCACAGAACCTTACTGCTCTTGTTTGCAGCTGGTTGGTTGTCAAGGAGGTTTTGCAGGGGAAGTTTTGGTGGATCCATTCTATACAATCAGTATAGTATATTCATATTCTCTCACACACTAGAAAGCTATCGACCAGTTTTTTTAGAAATTGCTATTATTCCACTAAACATGAACTGTTTATGCCTCCAAGAAATCCAATTATCATTCCAGTAAAGCAAACCACTAATGATAAAAGGTAAGTAAAGGTAGTAATGAGCGTAATAAATGTTGTCAGCACAGACACTGGTAATTGAGGTTATGCAGTAACAGAGGGATATCACTACTGGTGTGACAATCCTGAAGTCAACAGGATTTTGCTGTAATGGATATAGCCCAGTGTCTCTACTCCTAAGCAGTCACAGCATAAAGAGGTGTTTATCACAATTTTAAAACAGTCATGTAAATGCAGAACTGCAGACACATTAAAGAGTACTGCATAGTTTAACACATGGATGAACAAGTAATTAGACTTATTTGTTTGCAGATTAAATGCCTGAAAAACAAAAGGTTTTTGTTCAATCTGAGAAAAGACAAGACAAAAAAAAACCCACAAAAAACATCATTTTCCCACATTTGCACTCTATGCTGCAAAAAAATAAAGAACAATGAGATTATGCTTTAATTTTCAGTACAGACATGCCTGGAGGATTTTGGGGATCCTCACTAATGAACAACAAAAAGCAGCATGTCAAAACAAGGAAAAAGGATACTGGATTGTATTTTCAGGAGTCACGTAAGCTCTGAGAAAGCTTACAAATCATTTAAATTTTCAGTTTCTTCAGTGCAAAGGAAAATACATCATATTCTAACTCCAACATCTTCTCCTTTTTATGTGAAAATACTAATGAGTAGACTACAAGATATCCCATTCTGTGGCTTCCTTTCTTCAAGGAGAGAAAAATATGCTCTGAGACCATGTATAAGCTAAATCCTTTCCTGGTTCACCCCCAGCCACAGACCTCCAGCTATCAACACAAATGAAAAACGTTCAGCCCTCAATGAGAGTTCTGAATCATAGCCTCTGAGCCATCATTTTTAAAATTCCAGTAAGCAAGGGCTAATGTTTCCAGCAACATCCCAAAGAAAGGGAAAAATTCGTATTTTCTTACAAAGTAAGTATCCATGACTCAAACTCAGACAGTCATATGTAAGGATGGAGACTTTATATGGTGGGGAATGAATTACCAAATACTACAATAGGGGCAAAAAGGGAAAACGAAGGATACCAAGTAGGTTAGAAATAAAGACAAAAAACCTAATTTTAATCCTTCAGCTTTTAATGTTGATACATTTATTTTATATGGCTACTGTGCATATACTGCAGTATCCTCCTCAAATACAGCAGTTAATCAAAACAGCAGGAGTATAAAGAACATCAGCAGAAAAGCAGAAACTCTCGGGTGAAACCTCCATCCATGTTTCACCTTGTGGGTTTTGTTATATTAATATTACAGTCTGATGTGTAAGTTTGAATATTACTTATTCATAGAATTTTCCCAAACAGCTTCTGACTAGAGACAGAGGAAAGCTCTCAATAAACAAAGTATATAATGTGTAGGAAAAACCAGGAACCTGAGATGACAACAGAAGACAACAGTATGTGTACGCCCCTGTGCTAGCCAGGATGTGTCATGGCGCAGCAGGCCCCAAGTTTCCTCAGCAGCCTGACAAGGCCAATTAGCATCTTGTAAAAAGGCAAAAAGTAACACAAGACTCTCAAAAAACACCATTTGGATTAATTCAGATGAGTGAGTCATTTTATCAGCTCATATTTTGAAAGTAATGAGGCTATTTTAGTCCAGCTAGAAGTGAATACAGCTTTAACTGCCCCAACAATCTTTTACATTTCTCGAATAAACTGCAAGAAGGATTGAAATGTTCCCATCAAGAGCATAAAGTTTTGATTGCTGCACCCTTTCCAGTGAGATTTAATAAACTATTGACAAACTATATCAAATGGCTGGAGCACCTCTCCTACGAAGACAGGCTGAGAGAGTTGGGGTGGTTCAGCCTGGAGAAGAGAAGGCTCTGGGAGGACCTTAGAGCGACCTTTCAGTACCTGAAAGGTGGCTATAAGAAATGTGGGGAAGAGCTGTTCATGAGGGCATGTTGTGATAGGACGAGGGGTAATGGTTTTAAACTAGAAATGGGTAATTTAGGTTGGATATTAGGAAAACGTTCTTCAATATGATGGTGGTAGATCACTGGAACGGGTTGCTCAGAGGGGTGGTGGAGGCCCCATCCCTGGAGATATTCAAGGTCACGCTTGGTGGGGCTCTGAGCAACCTGAACAGTAACAGTGTCCCTGCTCACTGCAGGGGGGTTGGACCAGATGATCTTTAAAGGTCCCTTCCAACCCAATACATTCCTATGATTCTATGATTTTTCAATTGCACGACTTGGAGCATTTGTTGGCCTGCTCACCAGTCAGGAAAGTACATCGCAGCTCGGCAAGGTGGAAGCAGGAAAGATGAGAGGAGCTGCTTCATCCCACACTAAATGTTACTTGGTTCCCACTGGATCCCTATGCTATACTTTTGTGTTATGAGGACAACTTCAGCAAGCACGACAACATAATAAAGCTCGGGCAAGACAACCCCATTATTACCGCTACAGAAAATAAAACACAGATTAATGTCACTAACGCACATGTCAAAAGAGATAATAATGATGCGTACAAATGAATCTTCTCATCAGGACCAAGGAACATAAGCACCACCTAAAACTGAATAATAATTACAGACAAATCAAAAATGACATTGCCAGCTGCTAAGCACGCATTATTCTCTCAGATTACCAAAGGGTTTGTTTTCCATTTTTCCCCTAAAACTTGCTAAGTCTTCCTTTTCTATTCAAGTGACATAAATTATAAAGTAGCGGAGTAGACACTTGCATTCCCTAAGACGACAAACACTGGTGCTACTGGGTAGCTTACAGCTCCAACTACCCATTATGGCGCCAAGATGAAGGTGCAGATGTGCAGTGGAGGCTGGTAATAAAAAATGGCTTTTTGAGTCAAAACACAGAAATCAGTTACAAGTTGCAATAAATGCCCAGTTTTCATTTTCTGAAGTATTTACTAACAGTGCACCACAGATTTTTCAAGTCTCTCTCTTACTTCCTAAGATTTACATTTCTGCACGCTCTAACCACTGATGTTGCACTAGGATTCAAAGGCAGGGCAGTCACATTAAATAAATACACATGAGCCATGCCCTCCCAAACTCAGCCAAGAGGAGTTTGTCATAGAAAACCCTGCTTTTGGTTGTATTCTTCCAATTGCATTACTTGCCATTTTTATAATCTCTATTTCATCTATCTTCCAAACACAGAATATAAGATCAAGTACCACAATGGTGCATTTTTTAAACTAATAATTTATTTTACTCTGATCCCTTTTAATAAAACTTATAGTCTGAAGAGGTAACTGAGGACAAGCGGCAGATAGTTTCTAAGCAAGCTATTTAGCAAAGGATTATAATGAAAAATCTAGTATCATGAAGACCTACCACAATGCATAAAAATAAAGCATCAAGAAATGTTAACTTTTATTGATGTTACACTTTATCCAGGAGTTTATCATCTGCATCCTATCTGTCAGCCGGATGAGACAAGATTTTATTACTGAATGGACACAATAACACTTTGCATTAAGCAGTCATGATATGAAAAAAAGACAGACCACTTTATGACCTGGACTAGAGAATTGCTTTCTCCCGTACATCTTTGCTTAGAAATTGCTACAATCATTTTTGTAGTCTGGAGGTACAGAGGTACATTAATCTTTTTTCTTTACATTTTATTGCACATGACCTATGAATTATTTCTTCTGTCCCATAAAGATTACAACCTTCCTATCTATATTATGACATGATCATAATTTTAAGAGTATACATATGCTATTTAATAGAAAGGGGTATATTAAACAAGAATATATAATCACCACAAATAAAAATTAAATAATAATTAGGGTAGCAAGCAAGTGTGTGAAATTTATTAGACAAGCCCACCAAAAATAACACTTTTGGCTGGATGTTAGTACGCCTTTTCTGCCAGCAACACACAGAAGCACAAGATACTTTCATTAACTTCACTCACAAGACTGCTGAATTTTATATTCTTCCAGACAGTACTTAGGATGTAATCATTTCTTTTTTGACAAACACTGCTAAAATCATGACAGCATTCTTAGCAGAAATTGGCACAACAGCAAAATGAAAAAGAATCAACTCATTTTCTGCTGAACATTTATTTTCGGTTGGTCTGTAAAACCAAGATCAATTTGCTACTTACAATGATTAATAACTTCCACGTCCTTGACAAGGCACTCCATAAATTGTTACAGGTACAACAGTACATAGCAATGCTGTTGAGGTGCCTACTTACTGTGTGTTTAATATTTTCATGTGGCAATCTCTCATTTTAAACCTATGAGACATTCTTCTTAAGTGGAATTTCCCATATTTGTTCCTGTTGCCCTTTGTCCTGTCACTCGGCACCACTGAGAAGAGCCAACTTTTTACTCACTCTCATCACACACGTTGGTAAGATCCCCTTGAGTCTTTCTTTCTCCATGCTGAACAGCCCCAGCTCTCTCACCCTCACCCTCCCTATGTCAGGTGCTCCAAGCCCAGAATCACCTTCGTGGCCCTTTGATAGACCTGCTCCAGTATCTCATTGTCTCTCTTGCACTGGGGAGCCCAGGACTGGACCCAGCACTCCAGGTGTGTCTCACAAGGGCTGAGCAGAGGGGAAGGATCAGCTCCCTGGACATGCTGGCAATGCTCTGCCTGATGCAGCCCAGGAGGCTGTTTGCCTTTGCCACATGGGCATATTGCTGCTTCATGGTCAACTTGGTGTCCACCAGGACCCCCACATACTTTTCTACCAAGCTGTTTTCCAGCTGGTCGGCCCCCAGCATGTACTGGGTCCATGAGGTTACTCCTCCTCACATGCAGGACTTCGTACTTCCCGTTGTTGGACTTTATCAGATTCCTGTTTGCCCTTTTCTCCAGTCTGTTGAGGTCCCTCTGAACGGAGCACAACCATCTAGTGTATCTGCTGCTCCTCCCGGTTTTCTGTCATCAGCAAACATGCTGAAGGTGTACTCTGTCCCATCACCCAGGTCATTAAAGATGTTAAACAGTACTGGTCCCAGTACCAAACCCTGGGGTGCCCCACTTACAGCTGACCTCCAGCTGGTCTTGCTGCCACTGATTACAATTCTCCAAGCCTGTCAGTTCAGGCCATTTTCAATCCAGATCACAGTCTATTTATCTAGTCCATACTTCAACAGTTTCTCTCTGAGGATGATACAGAGGACAGCGTCACAAGTCAAGACAAGGAACATCCACTGCTCTCTACTCATCCATTCAACTGTCATCGCACTGCCGAAAGCTATCAAGGCCGGTCAGGAATGATTCTCCTTAAATCCATGCAGACTGCTCCCAACCACCTTCTTGTCCATTAGATATCTGGAAATGCTTTCCAGGATTATTTGTGCCATCACCTTTTCATGGACTGAGATTAGGCTAACCAGCCTGTGGCTCCCTGGATCCTCCTTTTCATGAGCTCCTTGCTCATCCACTCAGGCCTCCTACCACCTTTCCTTGGCTTCCTGCACATTGGAATGGACCATGCTTGAGCTTGGTGTAGGTGATCCTTGAAAATCTACCATCCCTCTTCTCTCTGGGACCACATTCCAATAAACTCTTCCAAGCAGGTCCGTGAACATGCCAAAGCCTGCTCTCCTGAGGTCCAGGTTGTGATCCTGCTATTTGTCTTGTTCCCTCCTCGCAGAATCCTGAATTCCACCATATAATGGAAACTGCAGCCTAGACTGCTGCAACCTTCACATGCCTGGCCAGTTCTTCCTCATTCTTAAGTAGGAGGCCCAAGAAAGCATCTTCCCTCATCACCCTATCTATCATGTGAGCTAGGAAGTTAACATGAGCACACTCCTGAAACCTTCTGCATTACTCATGCACTGCTATGTCACTCTTCCAGGAGATACCAAGGTGGTTAGAGTATCCCTGAGGACCAGGTCCTGCAAACAAGAGGCCTCTTCCAGCTGCTTGAAGAGGGCATCACTGCTTCCTCCCGATGGGGCAGTCTGTAGCAGACACCCATAGCACTGTCACCTACACTGCTCCATGCCCTACTCCTGACCCAAAACCTTTCAGCTGACTGAACATAGAGATCCAGGCATCCCCACTGCCCTCTCACATGAGAAGCAGTAGCCTCTCCTCACCTTCCCAGCCTATAGTAATTTGTAACCACGTAAGCAATTTCTCCAGTGATAAATTAATCTCAAATGTGTTTCATCTGGAATACTTACTAAATTAGCAATTTGTAAGTACTCTGGCAGATGTTTCAGTATTCATAATCAAATAATACCAATACCTGTACTAGGCTGCAATGGTGCTTCAGCACCAAAGGAGAACTGGATAAGGTTAACCAAAGCCAGGGGTAGCTTGCCTTCCTTCTCAAATTATAAAAAGGCAGTGAGTGCTAACTGGACATCACAGTTTGGGGAAAAGGAAAGTAGTTCTAGCACCTGAGGCAACAGGTGTTCCAATTATTTGCTGCTTCTCCTGTGAAAGTCAGAAAAGCAAGGTTTAATTTGTGACACAAATAAGACATTCTGTATACTAAGGCTCATGTTCCCCATTTTCACTTCTTTTTGAGCAACAGTACATTGCAAGTGACATCCTATATACAAAACCATACTTCTATTCCTTTCTCAGCCTCGGTTTTTAATATTTAATAACCTTTTTCTTTCAAGCAACACATTTAGATCTTAAGGGCAACACACTACAATGAGACATTGTGTAAGGATGGCTGGTCTAAAGGGAATGAGGAAAAAATAAATCTGTTTTGCTCTGCATTTCAAACAGACCATTTTTGGTTTAGTAGGCATTTCCATTTCTGATGCTGGCTTCTCCAGCTTAACTTATTTTTAAGCCATGATCTTGGTACAGTGTTTATGTAAAGTTAGTGAGCCACCACTGAGATGCCTGGCAGAGTCCTGACAAGCATCCCTCTCAAATGTCCCAAGAGACCAAGGCAGAAAATACCTGTACACACACATTTCCCTTTCCAATAAGGCTTTTGGAAAAGACAAATAGGTTTGGACCCTTTCTCACCAAAAATATTCAAAACATATCATTTTCCAACTGGCTGTAGACTTTATTTCTTCAGTACAACCCTCTACCGTGTCCAATGACTAGAAAAGAGCATATATGCTGGACATCACCAGAGCAGAAGTCCGCATGATGCTCCTACTCTGTAGGCAAGGTTCAGCAAACTAAGATTTTGACGAAAAGGGTCCTGCTAAAACTGGATAAAAGCTTACATGCTTTCATACTTCAGCGCTCTCAATCACAATATAATTTCATAGTGTCTGTGACAGACAACTTAAAGTGTCACATCACACAAAATATCTCCTGAAGTTAAATATAATCGTACATTTCTTTGTAGCTTGGATTTAGCTAAGACAGTTCTACTGGGAATACCTTGAGGAATTTTTCTTCATTGAATTCATTTAAAAGCTGAAATTCCACTGGGTGGCAACGGCTTTGTCTTGAAATTTAACGTGCACAGACAGCAGACCTGCAGGAGTTTCTTTTGGCAATAGCAGGCTCATTACTTGCACTGCATTTTTGAGCATCAAACGGGAAGACGATAGGGAAAGCATAGGCTCACATACTGCATCCAGGAACACACAGCATCCATTGGACTCTCATTTGGAGATCATCTATTTCAAAATGTCTTGATTTCAAGTACATACCAGTCCATCATTTGGCTATCCAAAAAAGTTTCATGGCACGAAATCAGCTTGAGTCCTGCCTATACCTAGAGTATGAAGGTCATTTCAAGAACATTTCAACTAGATGAGTGCTCTGTTTGAGAAGCTTGCCTGTGCTAACAAAATTCGCAAACTTCACCTGGGCAAAGGATCTGGCCCTGTTTCCAGGCCAACAACCACACTAGGAGGTGTATGCATGATAAGTGTCTTTCAAAAATATATCTGTGAAATCCTTTGACACTTGTGCCTACCTCACAATACCATTTGTTCTGATCCTCATTGTCAACTCAAAATGTCAAAATTTTTCTTGTATTGGAGTCCACAGCTATTTGAGTTTTTTCTCACAACAACTTGTCAAAGCATTGGCTTGCAATACTTCCCAGGAACAAAAGTTACAAAGATTTCAGCTGATAGTTTCCTCACCTTTTCCCCTTATAAACAGCCTTACCATCTTCAGTACTAGCAGAGTTGATGGACAGTTACTCTATCTGAAGAAAACCATAGCGACCTCCTTTATGGGCACTGCCGTTAAAACCAACTTCTATAGGAAATGACCACCACCCAAGAGGGACAGACTTACTTTTTATTCAACAAGGACTACTGGTACATACTTTCTGTAATATCCAGCTATGTACTGTCTTGAGGCGGGTGGTCATGGTCTGTTCCTCACAGGTTGGCAAGTTAGGGAAGATGTTTGTAACAGATGGGGAAAACACTGAAAAGTAGGTCAAGTACAACAAAAGTCACTGGAGGGGAACAAGGAAGTTCAAGAGGGAATTCAATTCTTCCAAGCATGCACAAATGGGGGCTTTGCCAACTGTGGCATCCAGAGACTACAGTGGGGGAAAAGCAAACAAAAATGAACAAGTAATCCCCCTTGTAGCTTCAGTTAGTCTCTACTATCTGCATTTACATTTTACAAGCAATCACCCAAGTTCAGTGCTATTTCCAACTTAGTTAATAAAAGCATATGCATTTTAACAAGCATTGTTTCTCCAAAACAGCCTACTCTCTACAACCTATAAAACATCTCACTGGTCGATAGGAGCCCACTGCTACGCTCGCACTGGGATATAAAACTGAGGTAAAATCGATTCATCGATCTCATGCCCACACCACTTACAAGTTCGTCTCACATAATAACAGTTTTGGGCACAAAGGACCAATCACTTCTGGAAACATCTCTCCCATTTCGTCCACTTCCAAAACTGCTGCTCAACAGGGCTAGAATGAAATCAGGTAAATGTTTAGGAAGACCTGTAAGGAGATAAGAGAAAAAAGATGCCCTAACAGTCTCTTAGACTCAGTAGAAAAGGACAGGGAGTTGGGAATTTACTTTGGTTTGTAGGTTTACTACACAGTTTGACCTGGCAAATGCAAAACATGGCCCCATGGAGCTGGGGTTGCTCCCATGTGCTGTGGGAAGAAAGCTCTTTCTAGACCACAGGTTAATATTATGCTGTCTTGTAGCTTAATAATCTCCCCTCTCAGCTCCTCTACCTGAAATTTGGGAAGCGAGCACGAAGGTGACTGAAAGAAAAATGCTCTGAGGAAATGAAATTAATCCCAGAGGATTTCCTGACAGCAGAGCCTTTGAAGGCACTCTGACATGTTCTTGGGGCAAAACCACCGTCACGCCTGGCAGCCAAGGCCCCAGCGATGCCTTCGCACTACTTCATGCTTCACTGGAAAGCATCGCTCCTCAAAGAGAGGAAAAGGACATGCCGCCTTTTTAGGTATTTATGCTTTATATGTATTATATATACACATGTGTTGATAATATCTAGATACATAAAATGTATATAATTATATATGTAAGAAGGAAAAGTAACAAGAAAGCATCAGACTTCAAGGGAAAGCCAGGGTACAGTTGCATGACTGAGAGCAAACAGACCCAATGCTCACTCTGCTTTGTTCAATCTGCTGTAGTAGATGGGGGTTTTTTGTCTATTTTTAACAGTATTTTTAACTTTCTCCTAATTTTACAGCAAAGGTTGGCAAAACCAAGGACAATCAACGGAGTAGTTATAAAAGAAAACTATATAAAGTAAATATTATGAGTGAAAATATAAGGAAATTATCTTCAATATTACAATCTCTGCTTTGCCACTCTGAAAATCTTGTATAAGCATGAAAATGTGTAGAAACATGGATGTTATTCCCAGGTTTCAGCAGAACAGAATGAAAAGGTTTTGAGCATCTTTACATAACGGGAAATTCTAGCAGAATAAAAAAAAAAAAAGTCACTGTAATTTCCGTTCCAGGTTTGTTAAACAGTCACATCGTAACATTTAATTGCAACTTTTTTTAAAAATGTATTTTCTTGCTACATCCAGAGTTAAGTCATTTTTCAGTAAAAGAAAAATATTTCAGATAGTCATAAAACACCTCCAAAGCCTCAAGTGATAGCACAGTTTCAGTGATAAAACAATACCGGTTTGTAGCTCACAACTGACTCTCCTGCACTCCATTAATTCTTGCCCACTGACATTACAATCACTCTCTGCATTGTTTGTATTTTAATAAACCTCTCCAGAGCCTGCTTTTAATTAGAGATATATATACACATACCCAACTCTGGGTTCTTACTCTTTTATTGGATAATTGTATTGAAATTAAGTGTTCAAGCAGCACAGGAAATTCCCTCTCCATCCAGCAAGATTTCCTCATTACCACCAAAAGCTTTGATTTCTGCAAACCTGCTTACAGTCTCCATCACTATTACTCCGCATATGCAAGAGCTGAACTTTAAGACTATGGAGAATACAAGGAAAGGAATTGTTCTGTCATTGCATCTGAATACAAATCCCAAGGTTTTGCTTTGGTTTGGGGTTTGTTTGGGGGTTATTTTTGGTTCTTTTTTTTATTTCTTGGGCCAGGTTGTCCAGAAGGGGGAAAGGTGGGAGCTCAGTATTACAGCCAGAACAAAAACAGTCTCTGGATTTGAATTATGTCTAATAAAAATACAATAATAAAAAAAATAAAAATAATTTTAAAATACAATAATGAAAAAGTCATCTATCATTTTATTAGACCTAGTAACTTTGTGAAGCCCTAGAGAATCAACAGTATGAGCAAAACTCATGGGGAGATAGGGGACATGCAGCTGTACGGTAAAAGGAATTCCTTCATTGCCTTGTTACCTAGACTTAACTGGATTAACCATGATCTTCACAGAAGTAAATGCAATCACTCTTACCTATTTCAAAGGCCTCTTATTCAGGCCACGTTTCCACTAAGTCGAACTAACGTTTATGTTGCAAAGATTTCTGTACACTACTCATGAAGGTGATGGGCACCCACTCCCAAGTAGATGATGTTTTTAAAGAAGCACACAGCTCCTGAGACATCAAAACGTAGCTCAGAAAACAGCCACAGCCACCACAGATCCTACTGCCTTGTAATTTGCTTTTTAAGGGCAGCTGTCTTTTTTTATACCAGGTTTCTGATATTCTGATCATTTAAAACTTCAGTTTATCTTTTTTTACCACGGAATTCTCAAGCAGTGCGAAGCAATTGCCATCTCTGACAAGAGACGCTTCAGGAAATAACAAATGAATACAACCTGGCAGCTTACCTTGAGTGACTCGAGTCCTCAAGGAAACGATGCTGTCTACTGACTGAGAGCATCAGTAACCCTCTTTAGCCCATTACAGCATGGATACGCTTGACATGGTACCCCTGCTGCCCAAAGCATGTGCCTTGAAGCACTGGGTTGAGCCACAAGCTTACGGGAAGCCCACTACCAAACCTTATGTTCTGGAATCCTTTCTGATCTGTTTATTAACCCACAATTATAAGCCAGCTGCATTACACAAATATTCGTTACTAACATGACTGCTTTATCATAACGCATCAAGTGTATGCCTATCTCAAAAATAGGACATTATGAAGAAGCCGGAGCAAATGTTATTTAGTGATTTAATGTAGCTCCAGAGGGCACTGCAAGGCACTCCAGACAGCACACTGTTCTGTATGGAAGTGGATTTTTAGGAAGCTAGTGATTTCTTTCTTCCCAGAAGGTCGGAAGACTTTTCTTAAAATATTTGAAGTGTGCACGTGCGTACACCCACACAGGAGGTAGCTCCCTGCAGTACGGCACTACCACCAACAGGACACCACTACAGACACCCCTGTTAGTACAAATCATTTGCTTCTTTTCCATAACCTCAGACATGGAAAGGCATGCTACAAGTTACAATTTCAGATCACTTATATCAGACGTAGCTATCAGAAATTTCCTGCATTATCGTGTCTGATGCCTCAAGCAACCCATGAGTATAAATGAGACACTGTATCATTTTAATACCCTTCCTCAGCCACAAGCATACCTCAACCAACCTCATGAATAGTTAAACATGCAGCTAATACACAAGAAATACATAGAAACCACTAAGCCAAATTATTCTATGAGCCAAGACCACGATGCTAAACGCAGTCCTCTGCAACTCAGGCACCTTCCTTGCCACATCTGCTCTGCCATTAGAGCTGCACGGGGAAGCCACAGGGGGATCGACAGTGGGCACTGAAAATCTGTCCCTACATGGTTGGGTTTGGCTCTGAAAAGAAGAAAAGCTATTTCCAAGCATGATGTGGGTATGGGTTAACCCATTTAAAGCACTCCTTATACCCACTGCTTGTAACAAAGTCCAAGCTGAAGAATTTGTGGCAAAAATGTTGAAGAGGTACCGCACCTTCCAGAGCATGAGCATTATTATTGCGTTACAGATCTCACTGTGTTAATCATTAAGCCTGGAAACTCATGTTGAGAGAGAGGTACAATAGCAACACACCGACATATTCACTGACATTTAATATAGTCACTTTGATTAATTATTAAATCTCTGAAACAAACTTGGTGCTTGAAATGGCTTTTCAAAAGGTCCAGTATTCCCATTGGCAAATTAACTTTACTCCCAACAGTTGGCATTAGTTGCTTGGAAACAATTACATTATTTAAGACATCTAAACACATTTCATTTAATCCACCAGCCCCCAAACTCATTTCTCCAAAACATCTGATGGTGTCAATCCCTGTTTAGCAGATTTACATATTTTTGGTATTTCCTACATAGCTGCACATTAAATTTTCAAAAACAGTATCTTTGCAATCACTGAACCTACACAATCTCATCCAGTATGCCCAGACATTTTCAAAGTTAAAAGTAAGAAGCATGAAGGTTGCTCAAAAAGACAATTCAGATTTTCTATATTTTAGATATGCACATATATATCCATATCACCGACAAAATTTCTACTCAGGCACAAACACATGCAGACAAATATAAATTATTCAGGCTAACCAATCAGTCAGTACATGAAAGGTAGTAAAACAAACCATCAAATATATCTAAGGTAAAAATATAGTAATTGCAAGGGTTTTTTGCTTCCTTTAATTTAGTAGGTATCTCTTAAAAAAAAAAAAGAAAAGTAATTTCATAGAAACAACCAATATCTAACCAGTATCAAATAGCCAAGAAAAAAACCTCCCAGCTACGAGCATTTTATGACTGCAAACAAAGTGATATATTTTGCTCAAGAAGAATTAACTTCCCCACCTTGCTATTTTCAATGAAACTTTATTTTTCCCATAGACATTTTAAAATGCACTCTTCCTTAATTCTCAAGAAAATACCAGTTAAGACAAGTAAGCACGGGATCTTATTTGACCCAGAAAGACCAAGTGGGCATTGCCTGTGCCCACTCTCTAACGGGGCTTTTGGGCAAGAGACAAGGGAGAACTGGGCTGGGCAGAGGCAGAGAAAGCCACCTCAGCGCAGGAGAGGTGCCTGTCTGCAACCACCCTGGCAGCTGGGACGCAACCTTCAGCCTTTGCTTTGGGAGCATAGCTAGGAAGCTCCATCAAGCCCTACTATCGCCTGAACCACAAGCCCAGCATAACACCAGCACATGGATCTTGAGCTTCTAGCAGTAAGAAAAGCTAGAAAAAAAACCACAACTCCACAGATCTAAGCCTTGGCCCAACCAAGTCCCTCAGTGGACCAATATATGATGTGGTTGAGGTATCAGAAGGAAGCTCTGGCCTTCTGCTTAGACACTCTTCATGTCTGCTCTAGTACCACTCCAAACCTGTTATTTACTTTTATACCATTCTTCAGTCTTCCTTATGAGTGTACGTGGGCCAGTTAGTTTAATTTTGGTAGACGGAAATCTCATTCCCTCACACTTTTCCACATCTTGGTTTCCAATTCCATCAAGTGAGGAAGTGATATCATGTCTTCTTCATTCCTAGAATAGTGGTAGCCCTACTGGTGGTTCAGTAAGAACAAGGTTTTCACTAAAAAAACTCTAGCACAGTATTTTCAGGAAGGCTTAGGTCATAGAATACTTCGAAAAACAAGTTATAGACAGATTGACATTTTAAAATAATTTCATAATGACACATATCTGAATGGCTCCTAGAGTTAAAAGGTTATCCCAAAGCCATAAACCTTTTCCCCAGAGTAGACTCATTATCTTGAGATTGAGACAGGCTGTTCTGTAAAGAAAACAATATACAAAGAGGGGAAAGCCTATCTATTTGCATTCATTTGCACGCTTCACAAAATCCTATGTAGACAAAACTGTCCTTTGCCTTCAAATTCATTAGCATGTCAAGATAAACCAAAGCACTGGTAGAAACCACAGGACATTTTGTCTTCACTAAGACTGTATCTCACGTACCCAACGAGAAGGTGGCCTGAGGCCAGACTCGCTGCTGAGATACATGTAGGAAAACAGCACTCAGGCCTGATAATGAGTAGAGATGGGCAAGGAATAAGCATCCTCGAAAAGCCTCCTCCAAAACCCCATGGAAACTCCTGAGCACCAGAAGATGTTTCAGGCATCTCCCCTTGCTTCTGTATGAGTGCAGCCTTCCATCAGAGCAGGAAAAAAGCAGAATTAAGTCACAGAATTAACTTCTGGGATCCCCCTGGCAGAGCTGAGGGCAGAAGTGACAGGGACCCCCTGCCTTGCCAGGGGGTGGTGGGTCACACTGTCCTGTCTCTGGTACCTGCTTACCCGCTGCCTCTGCTCCTAGTTCCCAATGTAAACAGCAGAAATCTATAGATTGTCAATAACATTTCAAAAAGTAATACAAAAAAGTTTAAAAATCCTGATTTTCTCCAACACTTCAATAATTCTTCCAGAAATGACAAGGTACAATTTGCTTTACTATTTATCAGCAATTAGTAAATAATAGTAACATAAATTGCTGGTGTCCCCACATGCCAAGTGCTGTCCATCACATCATGAGTAGCACAGAAGTATCTACCCCAGGGGACTGACAGGCAGCCTGCTGGTGGACTGGCCTGGGAGGGAGACGTTCTCAACAAACTCAATAGGGAAAAAAGTCTTTACAACAATTAAATATTTATTTTCTTATTCCCTGTGGTAAGAACACAGAGCTGGGGAAATAATTTACAGATAGAAACCCAAAGATGTTTGAAGTGGTCATAACCCTTGAGGATACAGAAACTTTGCCTGTTACGGAGGTTGCTCATTTTTTTTCCCCTCAACAATTCAAACAGGCTCACTGTGTGGAAATGCAGCTTATCTACACTTGAGGAGCAGCATAAGGGGATTTTGCACAAGCTGCTCTTGAAGTAAGTTTCTGCTCAAAAGTAATGATTCCCGAATCACATATATACACTCACACATATAGTTGAGTCAAACTTTCAACATCAAGTGGCTTTTCCCCCCACAGAAGCTGGTAGAAAGGAAAGCCCATACCCTGTCATGATCTACCTAAACACCACCAGGACTTTCACACAGCAGGGGCACTCACTTAGTTCTGCATTACACTCAAGGTCTAACTGCAGACACAGAGACCAAAGCTCTGAATATTTGATCTCTGCGCTGCTGCCCTGAGCTTCACAATCTAATGATTTATTCCACAGTGACTGCACCTCAGAAGTCTGCTTTGTCGCAACTTCTTCAGGTCTTTCTTTCCACACATCTGAAGAAACAATACTGAGCTGCTCTAGCAGAGAGATCAGTAGAAACACACAACTAATCTTCTGCCTCTTCCCATCTTTTACACTCTACAAAAAACTTGAAGCTGTCACTTATCCATGCATGTATTTTCTACATACACTTATAGATGTGCTTAGCAACTCGGTCTGCAATTTCAGCATCCCCACTGGCCTCCATACCAAAGGAAGCACACATACATCCATTTGCTTGGATTCTATAATAGTAATTTTCATACAGTAAAAGGAAGCAGTCAGGTCTTCTCTAAAGCTTCACCTGAAACCATTTTCCTTCAAGTGAATAAAATAAATAATAAAAAAAAAATCACTCAACAGGCAATTTAATGCATTTAATATTTACTACAACACATCCATATACTTCAGGTTTTGCCTCAGTCGAACAGCATTTTTATGTGTTAAATAAGTCTTACGTCCGTCCGTCCCCATTCTCCCCCTTGGCCCCGCAGCATTACAGTTTAAAATGTTATTACTATTACAGGTTAAAATTTTAAATTCTAAGTAAAGGCTCATGTATAAAAGATATTGACAAGAATTATTGTCTCTTTCAAATAAAAGAAGTCAGCATTAAACTGTATTAATCAATGATTATTGAATTCTGTGCTCCAGGCTAGTGGTTCCTGTCAACAGTGGTCCTTCAGACCCAGGTTTTCTACTTGAGCTTTAATGAACAAGGTTGAAATCATGCATTGAAATGGAATAATGCAGAACTAATCAACTGCCTTTGTTTTTGAAGTCTGAACAATTTCACTCGTAAACCAAAATGAAATAAAATCACACATGCTTATGAATTATCTTAGAGGAAACAACCCAAGGATGCTGACCTCTCAGTTAAACTATCCTTTTATCTCTGTCAGAAAGTGGAACAGAGTGCAGAAACACAAGTGACAAAACATTGGGAAGAAACTCTTAGAATTACTATTTTATTCCCTCTTTACACACCATTTTCTTTAGGGTTCACTGCTACAGACCCTTATATCCATCAGCAGGACTGGCTCACACTAATGGAGTTACTCACATGCTCAGGGTTTCCAGGACCAAATCTTTGGCAGGGCTACAGCAAGGCACAGCCGAGACAATATAAAACTTCACAAAAACCACTGTCAACTCTATAAATCTGCTTGATAAAATAAACACCGACCAGGAAAAATGCAATCACTGCAGACAGATTTTTGAGCGCGTTGTTTTCCGAGCCACAGCTATAAATAAACAAACAAATCTTCCCATGAATTTTAAGATGCACAGAAAAACACATTAAAACCCAAGACCACAATCTCCGAATAAACCAGCTGAATTTGCAGATGCAAAGGCTATTTGAACTTCACCTACTCTGCTTCTTCCCCAGACAGCTTCCTTTTCACATTTTTTTGACCTAGCCTTACGCTGAGACATCCCCAGCGGCCTTGGGTCAAGCCTGAGGGCAGGGCACACACATCTCGAGCTTTAGACTGTGCTGTCACAACAGGGACCGATCATCCGCCTGCTTTGCTGAGCAGCACATACACTGCTGCTTAAATAAATAAGTAAACAGAAAGAGCGGCTGGCAGCCACAATACTAAAGGAAAAACACGTACTGGAGACCGTGAGCAGGAGGTCTACACTTTGTAATAGTAAGGGATGCACACAAACCTATGTATCCATCCTTTTCAGGTGAAAATACACAGCCCTTGCTTGCATGAGTGTGTAAGTGACTGGAGATGGATGTATTGCCTTCCTCCCTTTTGCAGTAAGTTTTCATGACAAGAAAAAAAAATGTCCAAGGGAAAAAAAAAAGAAGAAAATCTTTCTTAGATTGTAAATTCAAGGGGCATAGTGTACCATAATCATACTTTTCAAGTAATTTAAAGGACTTCAGCACTATGTGAAGAGAAAGGGTTTCCAGGAATTCAGGAAGTTCACCAAATTTCCACTTTGGGAAAACATACTAATAAAACAAGGCCCACTTGAAGAATTAACTAACTATATACCGTAAACTGAAGAAAATAACTAAATACTATAAAGAACTACATACTATAAAAAAAAAAACATGCTGCAGTACACAGTGGACTGAACGTAATACCAGGATGTGTGTTTGCTCATTTAGCTATCCTCATCTAACCTCTCCCTCTGTGCTGTGATCCTTGTTACTATATTAGAGTGAACTTTAAAAATGGACAAATTTTTCAGATTCCACGAGCTGAAACTAGGAGCCTACAACCATCCAATGATCTTCTGAGAAACACTGATCATTTCCAATCACTACAGCAATGAAAACAAAAATTCAAGACAATTCACCTATTACACTACTACAGATTTTAAGTAGTGCTGGTTTCTAGATTCTTTTTCAAGTTTAATTTAGCTGTGCATTCAAATAATACAAAATTGCTACCAAGAAAATACGAACAATAATTACAGGAACCAGTTTAACTGTTTAGAGAAGCAGGTAAAATGAGCAGAAGTGATAATGAGTATTTATTAATTACCTTTTGTAAGTTACTCAAAATCAAGGTATTTTTGTGTGTGTGTGTGTACATGTCCCCATATTAGCTAGCAGTTTACATATACCTAAGGCCATAAATCATCCATTAATTAATCATATAAGACATACTTACCAAGTCATCAAGCCTTAAAACACATTTTATCACAAACTAAGAGATCACTAACCAAAACTGGTTTTCCTTATCTACAGATCTACTGACAATTTACCAGTGTAAGAATTCATTCCAAGAAAATGCTTTTACAGAATTTCAAAAACTGTCTTAAGTAAATATTGTAAGAAAAGTATAGGGTTCGAGCTTTTTCCATGTATTATTTTCATGCAGTGGAACAGTGTGTTACCTTGGCTGCCTTCTCTACTCACATGGATGTAACCCCCTGTGTAATTATGCCACCAGAACCTCATTTTAGTAGGACTCTTAAACTAACAGATAATAAACTTCTGTCATTATCTGTGAGGAAGAAAACAACCTACTGTGAATGGACATGTGGCTGTAAAAAGCCCAATTATCCAAACAGCACAAAGGACCATCAACTCTGGGCTGTAACTACAATGGCCTTCGACAGTTTTACTCAGTCTCTGGAAACAATTTGCGTTACACAATCTGCCCTAGAAAATCCACAGCCATTCAGATTTGTTATAAGAGCCCAAGTTCAGAGAAGTAGCAAAAAAATCCCAAACAACCAAAAGAAATGAAATTGGAAAGGAGCACTGTTTTCTGCTTTCAACCCATCCAAGAACAAGTCACAAACACTGAACAAGTCACAGCACGCAATCAAGTACCAGTCACAAAATGATTATGTTCGTTGCCCTCTCCATCCCCTGTGATATGCTAAGGTATTCAAAGGGCTGGCCACACTCCTTTCAGTAGACAAACCTCTCCCTCCCCGCTCTCCTCTACTGCTTGTAGGGCAAGACTAGGTACTCCATGCCTGAATGAGCCAACAAAGACGTACATGACAACTGGGGAGCAGAGGAATGTTATCAAAACCCACAACATGTTTAAATATACTTCTATTTTTGTAATTCTGTTTAGAGCATACCAAGAAAAATCTAAGCTAATTATTAATTCCCTAAGTTTGAGAAAACTTCTTTCTGTTTTCCAAGCAGGGTGTGGCACAAGTGGATGGCAACAGATTTAAAAGTGCTGGGGATGCCTGCATAACTCCTCTGAAAATCTTCTGGGAAGCCCAGGTGAAATATGGGTCAAGTTACAGAGGGAGCATTTCAGAGGCTACCAAAGCGTCACAAAATTCATAGGGATTGCAGAGAGGCCAGTGGTTCCACCATCTTCCTGCACTCCATCTAATTATTGATGGGCAGTTATAACCACCAGCCTTAACAGCTTTGATCTCTCCATTTCGAAAGTCACACCCATCGCCTTTTAGCAATGAAAGGCATTTTCATGACCAGCCACGTGAAGTTCTACCAACACCCAATGGAAAAATCTGTGTTTCTGCTTTCCGAATTGTAAATGCCACCAAACGTATTTAGATTTACTGACAACTGACCTGAGCACTGCTGCTGCTGGCAGTGCTCTGCCACAGATCCAGGCTCTCTCCCAACTTTACTCCACAGGCGTCTTCTCATTTCTCCTAAAATAGGCTGTCAGATGCAACATCCCTATCAGACAGCGTGGCAAACATCTCTTTTGATTTCCAAGTATTCAGCGCTAGCACAGCTGGCGCCGCAGCCCGCAGCTCCTGCTGTGACTCATCTCCTGTTGACTACCCAACCTCAACTGCGCTTCTACAAATGGGGCGCAGGTCATCAGGACCCGAAATTATTTCCTGCTCTAACCTGCTGAAAGGATGGGCAAAAAGCTAATACAACTCTGTATTTAAAATATGTATTTGTGTACTATTCATTTTTTTACTGCATTTATTTGTATTATTATTGGGAATACTTCTTTTTTTTTCAATAGAGATGCTACCAGCTGACAGAACAGCAACAAGGCGTATAGTTGAGCGACGAGTTTCCCCCTCTGGGAGAGGGGCACTGTTATCAAAATAACATAGATCTGAGCAGCCACAGAGCTTGTTAAACATACCCAAAGGAAGCATTTACGAACAAATTTGAAAACACAATTTACTGTGTTAATACTTCACATGGTGTCTGTGTACTTTTGGTTTCACTTTCTTTTTCATAGTTTCATTCAAACAGTATTTCCCCCAGAGCTGTCTCTAATCTCTCTTCATTCCTTTCTGCCCTCCAGAGACCTCCTTTCTTCTTCAACAAAAGTACCCTTTCATAAAATCACACAATAATTGAGGTTGGAAGGGCTCTCTAGAGGTCCTCTGGCCCAAGTCCTCTGCTCAGAGCACAGCCAGCTTTTAACTGGATCTAAGTTAGGTAGATCAGGGCGCTTGCAGCCTTGTCAAGTTTTGAGCATCTCTGAAGAAATTTCTCCCTGTCTCTTCCCTTCCATCTTCTTTGTCCTCCTCAACTCCACACCCAAGCATGTACGCACAGGTCTTACAAGGACCAGGGCTAAACCTACAAGCCTGACTTTGACACCTGGAAAACCATGTCTGACAGCCTATCTCCAGTGTCAGCTTCATGCAGAAGACATGGTGTCCATATGCCTTACAGAGGGGCTCCAGATTTTATATCGTGCTTAGCAAGCACAGAACAGGCTGGGCAAATCTGCAGGATTCACTCCTTGCTTTTCCTCTGTGGGCTGGAGGAGCAAAGCAGCAAGGTCCTCCACACCCTACAGTCTGGCGCATGGTGGTGGGATTTCACATCTCCTTTAGCACCCTCTCTCCCATTCAGTTTGGCTCCCTTGGCCACCTTTCCAAGAATAGTCCTCCTCAAATGTCTCTCATCATCTGTTCAAAGTGCCCAGGGACAGCAGAAAAATGAACCAAATTCCTCCCTACTCTGTCCCAGAGCTGCCCATGGTGCTCCCAGCATTGGCACAGGACTATACTACAGAATGCACTAAGCGCTATGTCTGTGATCTGATCCTGTGGCCACTCACCAAAATTTACTTCTGCCATCTTAACACCAAAGAGATTCTGGTTCATTTATAGCAAGTATTACGCCCATAACCTGCTGTTATGGAATTTCTACTGCATGTCAAAATCCAAGAAACTGCTGCTCCATATTCTCTACTACATGCACACACACACACATACAGTCCCTGTTAAAAAAGCAAACTGCAAGCTGTAAAAGCCAGATATAAGAACTCCTAGCAAGCCTCAATTTGGCCTCCTTTTGCATATGTATTATAACACAACCTTTAATTACCTGATCTCCTACTTTTTCAGGAGACCTTGTCTCATTTAATGTCCAGAATAAATTATTGTAGCTACTCAAAAGATTATTCAAGACCTTGTTTTCCCCTGATTGCTCAAAGTGCAATTCCATGCCTTAGTTCCCACACATTACTCAAGCCCTTCTCTCTGGACAGACATTAATTTCATCCTGAGCTCTTCCATAGTGCTCATCCCTGTAGCATTTGAGAGCATAGCAAACACTAATTTACTTTCATCGCAAACCAGAGAAGGAGAGGTACCATTAACCTCACTTCACAGGTGGAGAACTAGAGCATGGAGAGATTATCATGAAAGGTATGCAACAATTTAAAGGTTGCAGCCTGAGATGCCTTATGGCTGGATTTTCAGAGTAGTTAGGCTTACATAATTTCTTATATATGTATATATACAAACCATACTTCCTTTGGCATCCTACAGCAACCTGTGTCAGACATCTACAAATTCAAGCTTTCATGTTAGGGAAACGAGGGAAATTGAGACCAATGGGAAGGGTGGTGAGAAGGCAGGCACAACGCTGGACCAGGACAGCATCAGAGCCTCCTCCATGCACTGCGCCCATCATAGGCACTGCAGCAAGAATGAGCAGATAGTCCTTCATTAAGGACTCGTAAAAGAAAGGACAAATTAAGGTCCTATAGGCACCCTTAGTTCTGCTGCCTTTTAAATTTGGAGTACGTGTCCTCAGAACTGCAATAGTCTTCTTGCACACTGATTTTGGTATCATTTCCTGGGTTTCAGAGGGAAGCTAGAAAATAGTCTGAAAAAAAACCAGTAATGTTCAGGTGGCCAGGTCATGAGCAGTCTGATCATCAGAGACTCCTGCACCCAGACACAGCACTACCTCTGCTCTTTTCTGCTGAAAAGCATTAAACAAAGTTGCCTAGTAATGCCTGCAGATGCAATGAGGACTCCCAAATTTGCCTTATACAAATAGTATCTACGGTAAGCAGGTGTTTATATTCATGCTGATAATTATAGCTGCTGACATGCCCTACTGAAAAAAACCACAGCAATCATTCAATAAAAGTTTATTAACTCATCAGCAAGGGTCTTATATTGTTGTTTTCTTCTTCGTTCCACTAATTGTTTTAGGTTTTCTAGTGGAATTGAAGGCCAAAACTAAAACTGACACCTCAGCAGTTGCTTTTACCTCTCTCTCTAATCTTAGTTCATAAAACCTGATGTTTTATTCACTCCCTAATATCCAAGGGGAGAAAATAATCACATCACTACCTGTTCATGATGTAAAGTGACAAAGTCATGATTAAAACCATGAACTTACACTTCATTTCAGGAAGTAGGCAGCCCAGGTCTCTCTACGCTTCATTGTTTTAACTTGAATATCATATATTGTAGATATTTTAAAATATAAAGGGTGCCTAATTCTAAAAACCACAAGACGTACAACCTTATACCAACAGCCACTATAAGAGGAGGAAAGCCTATAATGAACACATTTCTTGAGCCAGGGACAATCGAGATCTTTACTTTCAGAAAAAAAATAGGGCTGGAAAGTAAATGAAAGAAAAGTCGCACAGAAACCGTACACTCACAATTGCTAGCAGGGAGAAGTATTTACACTTCATGCAATGAATTACATAACTCAGGTCTCATTATTTCAGTGACTTAGAATAAATAAGCAGGTTTCCCTCAAATAACTCTAAAGCAACATCCTACCATCCATGCTCTGCACTGCTCCAGGAGTCTAAGGGCCACTTGTAAAAGAGCCACAAAAGGGTCATTTAATGTAATCCTATTGCTAACAGACTTAAACTGGCTGTTGCATCACTGCTTTAGAAAAACAAAAACAAAGCAAAATTTCTGTGACCTGTTTCATGGATAACAAAACGTTTCTCCAAAAACAGCACACACCTGCCTGGCTAGAAGAAAGGCATTGCTCTAGTCCCCCACAGCCTCGGGTGCTTCACTGATAGACCCTGAGACTGGGTATCACCCTGGGGCACAAGTAACAGCATCAATTTAATTACCCTTGAATTTATATAAGCAACATAATGCAGGTAAAGCCACTATGCAAACAGCTTAAGCATCTACAAATATAAGGCCCATCCCAAGACCCACAGGCTTTTAACTAGTATAAAACAGGGCAGGAGTAAAATAAGATTCTAACATATGCATATTTCTTATTGGCTTGGAAGACCTAAACAATTTCATGGGATGCTCAAAAGCTTTTAACATTTTCCTTTTTATAACCCAATCCTACTAGTTTACTATCTGTAAAATGAGAATAATATGTAATTCTTCTCCACCTCATGGGTTCTTCGCGAAAGCACACATTCACTAATGACCATGATGAACAAGATGATAGACAGACAGGGTCACCTTCAAAACACACACAGAGCTCGTCAGAAGTCAAGAAACCTTTGCAAGAGGATGTTTGTCACGAAATACAAAACTGCATTTGATGCAATGACCAACTGTTTAAAAACACCAGAATCTAACACACAAGAAGATGGAAAAACAACTGAGATAGCATGAGGGTGCAACACCTTTATCTAATGCATGCCTGAATTTTATCCAAAATGTAAATTGTTGTAACTGGCACCTGCACAGGGGAAGGTTTAGCCTGGAAGAGGATGCAGAGACAGCAGCCACTTGCTACCACCTTTGTTTCATTCAGAAATCTCTGAATGGGAAAGCCAATACTGTCTGCCCCAGCAGCAAAGCTCAAATACAGTTGCTGCCTTTATCACAGTGCCTGGCTTGCGAACTGACAACTGGACAGCAGCCCTGCGATGACAGAGTCTCTGGACATGGGCGTCATATCCCGCTCCAGTTGACCTCGTGGTGTGGGGACTATGCAGACCTCAGGAAAAAGTGACTCATGGAAAACAGAGAGAAACCCTGCAGAGTTATAATGCATTAATGCAAATCTCCAGGGCCCAACAATAAGTAAATAGTCATTAAGGAGACGGAAAGAATCATCTTAAATTTTAGTCTTCTTTAAAAAAATATTATTTTTATTGTTTTCAAGGCCTGCCACATTCTCTGCATATTCACATTCAGTTAAACTGCAGACTACCAACACACACTCTTTGTAAAGTGAAAAGTGGTTGTCCTGCATTCCTCACCCCTAAGATCAATTAACATCTCTGCAACCCGAGCAAGAGATATTCAATGCCCTTGTCACGACATCACTCATAAAACCATTAACTCTTTTACAACCCCAATCAAATCTGTGAGATTCTCTCAAATAAGAGCTCTTTGTACCAATTTACGAAATGGAGAAAACCCTGACAAGAGATGCTGCTACTGACCGCAGCATTAGAAAGCCATAGGCATATCACTTCCCCCAGTGTTTTGTCTTAGTGCTATTTCAGTAGCAGGACTCTTCTATCAATATTTAATACACCTTTAAAGCCATCCAGGGTATGAAATGCAAAGACATTTGTTGGTAAGGTTTTGGCAGCAGAGGAAGTTTCTGCAATGTAACATTGAGTCGTGTTGGGGAATAATGTGCAAGCTGAGTTTTTCTGCTGACATCACCCCAAAGAGCATATCAGAGATCCAACATTCATTTTAACTAATTATTCCCAGATTTCAGCCAACAAAGAGGACATCACTTCAATTTTTTTCTTTTTTTGCCTTATTTTCTAGGCTAGCAGTCAAATGTCTTACCTTCACTTTCCAATGCTGACACGAGGAGAGAGATTAAATAAGTAACAGAAAGAAGGGAAAGATCATCACATGCATTTTGGAAGCAAATTCAAAGAGGTTGAAGTCCCAGAACTGAGGAACCAGATGATTCTCACACAAGAATTGTGGAAGAATTGATGAAGGGCATCTCAGAGAAAAATGATGCATGACTTTTCTGCAGATACACCATAGCAGACTACTTTGTCTACTGTATCAATGCTCTTGTCATATAACACATACTAGGCCTTGACAAAGGACAGAAGAAAATTATTTGTGGGACTCTGAGTGACTAAATGGGACATTTTAAGGTCAGGGCTAAAAAAAAAATAAATGGGACCTTTTGGCTTAGTGGGAGTTTACTAGTAGAATTCTTGAAACATTGTTTTTTGGTATCATTCTTTAGTATTTTCTTTGCATCAACACAGAAAATAAAACCTTTATGCCAATGGACTATGCTAGTGACATCATGTTGCAGGAACAACATAAGAAGAATCACTGAAAACAGAGTCTTTTTTAGGAAGATTGGGATGACAGAGATCAGAAGTAACACATAAGAAAATTTCACAGTGAGTATTCACAGCAATGCCCTCTGGACTTGCATGGGCAGATCATGACAACCACACTTCGCGCAATATGCGAGGTTCCAAAATCTGCTGGAACAAACCCAAACACTCCCAAGGGTTTTATAAAATAAGAGACTTACTTCTGAAATCAGTGGGGTAAGGGAAGGAAGGGCTTTGTGTTTGATTTGGTCAGAGACCAAATTTGACCAATTTGGTCCAGACCAAATCAGGCTGGATCCCAAAAACACCTTCCTGCTCAAGACAAGGCTGAAACGCAAAGGTTTATGAACACCCCGAGCTCAGCGAAAGGACTTATGTCATTTTTGGGAGTGTTCCAGGCAGCTCTGCTACAGAGCATTCCTGACGTTCGCTATCCATCTTGTTAATAATATCACAAGGACCTTTTTCACGCAAAGCCTCAATAAAAGGAAAGGTTCAATGACACTGCTGTAACAAGATAAATATAACACTTTTTAAAGCATTTTATGCAATAAGCACTAACTTGTCTGAGTAGGTTGGGTGGCAATTTCATCACTCATTTATGTTCACACTGCAAAGTTTCACCAAAATGAGTATGACGTCTGCACTACTAATGTCAATACGTGCTTGTGCACCAAAATTATTATTTTCGTTATTCTACCATTACATAGCACAGAAAGAGACTCTCCAGAAAGACAAGAGAGTTGATGTTGCATGTCAAAAATGGATATCCATTTAACTGAACCCAAATGGATGAAATGTCCAAGCAAAAAGGCATCTGACTCAAGACCTGGGGTCTCTTTTTTTACCCAGGGAGCCATAGGCACTACTACTTCCTTTCAGCCAGCTGTGTCCTAATATTACAGCTAATGTAGTCTTCCATGACAAAGCTTCAGACAAGCAGACAGTTTACCTAACAACAGGAGCTACAGAATCCCAGTATCCAGGCACAGCTGGGCTGAGGACAAACTAAAGTCACCTTTTTCCTATGATTCCCAGAGGCCTATTCTATTTATAACTTTGTTTTCTTTCTGTTTGATCCTTTGGTTGTTCAAATGCAGTTTCTGCATTTTTCCATTAATTCTGCCTCCACGCAACACTCTAAGCGGTATTACAAATGGGAGGAAGAGAGAGTTACAAGCTCATAAAGTGATCGGCTCAGACAATCTTCAACTGCACTGGCTAATTGGATATATAACTCATAAACGACGATGGAGGAGGGATGGGTAACAATGCAGAGAAAGGAAGCTAAATCTAGAAAAGCTCCAACTCTATTCTGTTGAATGAACAACAGGTCTTTAATTTCATTAGCTCTGATACTCTGAAAATCACACCAATAAATAGCATCGTATTCTCAAAAACGCATTCTTCTAAGCATACAAATGCAGAAGGAATGGCTATTAAACGCTCTGCAATTACTCTAAATTTGCACTGCAAACAACATAACACCAGACCATAATTAAATTAAATGTGAAACATTTCATTGTCATTATATGAAAACCAATTTCAAGAGACCATTTCCAGTAGCTCCAGCATCATCTTTTCACATATTGTACATTGCTCTGAGAAGCTACCACACCTGTCCAACCAAAACAGAGACATGAAGAGCATATGAAAGATCAGATAAAAGAAACACTTGAGGAGCAATTGTGGTTGATGTGGGAATCTCTATAAAGACTCCACATCTCACATCTCCTGTGACACATTTGGTGTAAGTAACTGCAAGAAGTTGCAAACTCCTTGCGCATCCAAGCCCATAGGACTGTGCACTGACCGTTCAATTGTGATCACTGATGTAAACACCGCTTCAAAACCTGACACACATTCATCCCCTCTGAAATACTTATGACCTCCACAGGCTGAAGTGTGTACTGTCCTTTTATTTCTGAACTAAAGGAAAAACCTATCAGACATTTGGCTCAATCACAGTGCCTTACATTAACTCAAGGTTAATAATTTATTAATCAGCATTCAAGAAATCCTTATTACATGTGACAGTTTTTAGACGGGTTTTGCTTTCTTATTTAAAAGACCTTCAGCAACAGCAATCAGCTGGGGAAATATTTTGACACACTGCTTTGACATGTTCCTTTGATTTACATATTAAAGCAAGAAAAAGTTCTGATATTTCACGAACGTGTATCATTTTCACGTTTTTCAGTGCTGAGTAGATTTAAAATTTTTAATTCTCTAATTCTTAGAAGATTTTATGTCAATAACTTAACCTGTTATGACTGCACCACCTCCAAAGTAGGTCTTTTTCTTATAAGAACTTCATCTTAACAACACAGATAAACTTTAAGATTAAAAACACAGTAAATTTTCATCAGATATCAAGATTATATTAAGGAGGAACCCACTAAACAACCGAACACACTACATTAGTTTACATTTGGAGACAGGCAAGCATGGTGCACTGGGAGAAAACCAAGAGGAAAACCTCTTGTTTCCTGGTTCTCCATAGGATAGCAGTACTCTGGTGCTGTAAGGAACAATCACATTCACTGTTTTGTCTTAAAACAAAATAAGGCTCTCATGATTTATTTCAGCAAAGTGGAAATGAAGCCAAATGATGCAAAAAGATACCTGCAGCCACTCACACAGCACAGAACAACAAAAAAAGTGCATCAAACTTCAGCTGCTTGAAAGCCACAGCTTCACTCCAAAGCTCCCAAACCACTGTTCGAAACAAGAGAAACCTTTTAAAAAGGTAATTTCTGTGCATGACTGGTTCTGCTGCCAACACCTCACCCTGACAGCACTGTACAATACCCCAGGCAGGGGCTGAGCATGGCTTCCCTCCCACTGTCCCTGTGAGCACCCCTGGGCACGTCTCCTCCTCTGGGAGAAGCTCAAGGCGAGCTCCAAAGCCCGAGAGGTATAGGGGACCAACCCCAAAAAGCCACGAGGAACAGTGCACAGTTTGCACAGGGACTTCCAAGCAGGCAGTTTATTTGGGTTTTGGGCAAGCTGCTGCTGTCACATTAGCACAAGGATACAAAACCCACCACTTAATTCTTCACCAGTGGACCTGCAGCGAGGAAGCAGCCCACCTGAGTTACTCACTACTGAAAAGAGCAGGTCACCGCCAAGGCTCTGAGGTCTGACTCTCCCTCGGCAACAAACATTAATCACCAGCTCCAACTTACAAATAAGTGATCGCTGCCTTTACAGCGCTTTAAAAATAGCCACCGTGTGGCTTTCCAAAGGCATTATATAGGGGCTATCACTTCTCAACACCGAGTGTTTTAACAAAAGGTTCCCAGCAGTCAAACTTAATTAAGTGCACCTGAAATCCTGCCCGGGTGTGCAGACAGAGCCCGCTCACTCCGGGAGTGGCTGTGCCACTTCAGCTGCTTTGCATTGTTCATCAGCAGGCACACACAGAGAAAGCCCTAACAAGAACCGATGCTTTAATACTTGCGTGAGGCTCAGATTCTAGCAAGCAAGGGAGATTGTTTGCATTCTTGGGATCTGGGGTTTTTTAAAATCTTAGAAGCATAGTATCTATCACAGCCAAAGGAAAATGAGGTTATGCAGAATACTTACTTCTAAAATGCTCTGAGGCATAATAGTACACATCCTCGTAGCCCTCGTGGTAATCCTCCTCTGGCCGGTACTTTTTGCCTTTTCTCCTTCTGGATCTTCGTATCTGCTTGACGAAGCCCAAGAAGCGCTCCATCTCCTTCCTCAGCAGCACCGGCTGGCAGCCCCCTTCGCCCTCTGCTTCACAAAGAGCTGTCCCAGCATGAAGCAACCGCGAGCACCGGAGCAAAGCTGCAGCCTCCCACCAGCCACCCTGGTACCATTAAGAAACCCCTCCCTTATCTCACCTGTGACTGGGAAGCATGCTGTTTTCCCTTTAATTTAAAAAAAAAAAAAAAAAAGAGGGAGGGGAGTGGACTTTATCAAATCTACTGAGAAGGAAAATATTGAAGAGAAAAGTGAAATTCAGGATTTCAAGCAGTTATTAAAGAGCAGAGGACAAAGTTGAAGCGACCTGCCTGCCAGCGAGGGGAAGCCCAGCACTGAGAGCTCCCTGTCCTGTGTCTCCATCATTTGAAGAGGGGCTGGGAGGCGGGGATAGATGCTAGTCAATGGACTGAACCATATCTCAAGGCAAAACAGGTTTTCATTCGCCAGTTAAATGCTGCCCTCATATTTACCCGGGCACAGGCTCAGGAACGCATTTGATTTCATTTGTTGTGGGAAGGGGAAACACGTCGATCCATTTCTGGCACCACAAGCTGGATGAATAAATAGCAGAGTGGTTTGATCCATACACACAGCCCACTCACCGGCAAGTGTGTGCTGAATGTGTTAATTGGAGCAGCAGGGAGAAAGCTCGGCAGCTGTTAAAAAATGACACATATACCCACTGGGCATTGGTGTATTCTAATCACTGCTAGATCTAAACATTAAAAGGCGCTCCGCACACACGTCTCCTATAGAGCTGGCTAGGCTAGATGGCAATAGGCAAACAAAGAAAGCGGCATCATGAGCATGCTACAACAACACTTGCTTCAAATCCCAGCAGAGTTTTATAAACTTTAAAATTAAGGTACAGCAGACTATCCTCCACACAGGATGACAGGAGCAAAAAGCCTGCAAAGGTACTGGCTTTTTCCTCTTGCTGCATTACTGAACCCCACACGCGTTCCCTGAGATAAGGCTAGAATTTCATCTGTGTTTCTTACCAAGTTTCTCTCCCACAAAAGAACAACAGCACTGTCTGCTCGAACCCTATCATGCTGGCATCTGCCACAGGGGGTGTTTTTTGTAACCGCACCTCTGTGAGCCAAGTGAGGTCTCTGGTCCAGCGGGACCTCTCCTGTCTGCTGTCACAAGTTTGGGATCCAGTCACCTCAGTTATACCACGTGCTGTACATGTCACCTGCACCCATGCTCCCAGGAGATACCACTTTTTACCTAGGAACATGAGGAAGTCAGAGTCTTCCTGTAAAACAGATTTTACAGGATCATCAGCTGGAAAATGAAGAGCATGCAGAGGTGGGATTAGTCTCCAGTGACAGAGACGCTTCAGTGAGTCATTATTTTACAAAGAGGAAACCAGGGCAGTTTTTTTAAAAGCATAAATGAAGTAGTAAAGCAAAAGCCAGGATTGCAGTTTATCATCGGTTCAACAGAAATATGCAGAGATTCCTCAGAACTGAGTTGGGATTTTCTAGTTTTGAAACATGTAAAGGTTACTAACAGAGGTCAGCTAGAGCTGCTATCTGAGGGTCCTAAAACAAACACACTCTGAGAGCAGAGGCACTGGAACTCTTTGGGGCTTGTTCCAGCTTCCCAGGCATTTTAAAACGTATTGTCACAAAACCACACCCATTTTATCCATAAAAGCTCAAAACCCCCTGGATGTACCTACCAAGCCCCCCACAGGAATAGAGACTCCTCCTCCTTGACCTTACCAGTCCCCGCTTCGCCACCGTGAAAATGCAGCCGCTGTCGCTACCTGACAAAACACCCTGAGGGCACGACCAGAATTATTTTTACTGTAACTTCTATAAGGAGACTGTTTTACTACAATGCTGTTTTTATCACACAGCTTTCAACTTTCAAAGGGTAAAGACCTTAAAGGAATATTACAGGCATATTACCAAAAAATAAAAAAGCCAATAAAACTTTTTACATGAATCCGTAAGAAGGGATCACTGCACGTTCTGCAGGTTTCAATTTAGGTGTTTTTTCTGTGCTCTGCCACCAAGCAGCAAAGCCACTACATTAGTATGAAACATGAAAACCAAACACTTAGCCTACAGCAGAGGCAGCACTCTCTCTTTTCAGAGAGGAAAATGTTGGTTTGATGCTGTATGTGCTCCTGTAGAGCACTCTCCCCGACAGACGTGCAAAAAAGTTATTTGTAGGTGTCAGAAGCATTCATCTTCAAGACAGAAGTCTTGCAGCCACCACCATTCCCTAAAATTGAATCATAAAGTTCAGTTCAAAATGATACTTTTTTTTTGAAAAGGAGAAAACATAAAACTTTATAATTTTTAAGCTGTCCTCTAAATGAGAGCTGAGAACTGAAATGGAGCAGACACACTGCTTTTGTCAAGTAAATATTGCCTTCTCCAGAGCCGCTGTTGCTGAACTCGCTGCTGCAGCAGAAGCTTCTGCTGGAGACCCCGGTCCTTAGCACACCCCAGGGAGGCTTCGGTCCTTTCCATAACAGGACCAGCACAGCAAAAAGCAGGCAAGGGAGCCACCAAATGATCTCAGCTCGCACAGTAAACATCAGATGTAGTACACCGATTGCCTGACCATTTGCTAGGGAGAACCGATCTAAATCTGGGCGAATTTTGAGCTTTGGAAAGTGTGCTATTGCCTTGTGCAATGGACCTTCCCTTCTCTTGCCCACGATCCTGAAGTGCATCGCCCAGGCACATCACATACATATACTGCTAATTCAGTAAAGCAGAAAAAATGCACTAAATGGGATTTTTTGATCAGTGCTCAAGGTAATGACTCCCACCTATCTTGTATGTAAAGTGTGAAGGGGTTGAGGGGGAACACTAGCACTCCTCAGACAACCACAGCAGGTTCAAGCTCTGCTGTTCTCCATTGTATCCCACCAACTGCTACTGTCTACAAAGACATCTCCCACATCGGAGGTGAAGAAGCAGGTACAGTTTCTAACACACAAGCTTGTCTTGCCAGCATGTAGATTATACATCTGGTTCCTTTTGCATGAATTTAAACAGCAGAGACAAACAATTTCATCTTTTTTTAAAGATTTTGGTTTTTTAAACCCATAACAAGCTGAGCTTTGGATAGGATTTTCCCTACCCTAAAATATTCTGGTCTTCAGGGCAATTTAAAGAGAAGGAAATACCTTAACTGTGGGCAATGTTGTTCTGTATTAATAGGAGTTCAAGTATTAAGTGTTTTACTATACTGAACAAAACCTATGTTTCATATGCATTACATACTACATCTACTGCTTTGCTGAGAACACTGGAGACATTCATTAGCTACTCCTCATACCATACCTGTAAATATTTTATCATAGTCCTACTTTCAAAGGTATAAGCAGAGAATTCAGTTTCACAAACACAGGTTACTGTAGTTAAAATGACCAAAGCAAACAGCCAACTGCTGCTTTCCTCATCACTCAGGATTCACCCGTCTGCAGCTTCTTGTGGTGAACAACTCATTCCTGCATGGAAATGAACACTGCTCTTGCAACCTTCTGCTTGAAAAGGAATAAAAAAGCAGAAATACAATAGACGTATACCACCACTCCAGAAAGGCATGGTGATTTTATGGGAGAAGTGGAGAAAGAAACAAATATTGCCTTTCAAATTTGTAAAAGGCAAAACGTCAGTGATGACAGCAAGTTTCACCCCTTAATGACAAAGGAAATAGGATAATTATGGCCAGAGAGTATAAAATTAGGTGTTGGTTGATATTCTGAAGCTCTCTCTGAACTAGAATTTGGAAAAATCAATTTTCTGATGTTACAATGCCACAACAGAAGTTGCAATGTAAATATATCTCAAGCTCTTTGGCTCATCCTTACTCCATGAATACGCCTACTCCAACCAAAGCAAGTGCTCTATTGCCATTTCCAGAGAAGAAGCAAGGATTGCCATGCTGTCTCCAGCATGACTTGTGTAATAAAAATTTTGTGTAATAAAAATTTTGTATAATAAAAATTTTGCAAGTGACGCCAATTGGATATTATTTATATTCTCCATTCTGATAACTACTTCAAGTTACCAAGAAGTTCCATCAAACTGGATCTGTCTTGGGTGACTGACTTACTTGAAAACACTTCATGGCAGTAATAAAACAAACCTACCATTAAAACACTGTCCTTTTCCAATAGTTGAGATGAGGCATAAATGTTTTGCAGCCATGGACAATTCTCTAGAAGACACATGTCAGCATTTAAGCTTTCACTTGCCTTTTTACCCATAGCAAAGATTAGGTCTCTCATCATGTAAAATAGCTGCATTTAACGTTTTACTTGCATAAAATTAGCTTTGCAGTTATCCAGGTAAACTTCCACAGGGGACACATTTATTTTCTACAGCACTTCCCCCAGTATTTTGGGGAAGTATCAGGAAAAACATTTTGGTATCCAAGGATAAGCCGCTAAGGTAGTAAATATTTAAGAAGGATTTTCATCTGAGTGGGCTTGCGAACATGATGCTTTGAAACCAGAGCCTGTGCATAAAGCAAGCCTCTCCAAAGTTTTGTATCTTAAATACAGAACAGAACTGGCAGAACCTCAGTTCTAAGCATGTATTTTTCATCCTGTTCATCAGGATACTTCAGTGTTTAAATGAAAAACATTTTAGATGCAAGATGCAAGAACCCTTCTGTGTCTCCCTCTGCTTCTCTGGGCACCCCTTAAAAGCCTTCTGCTGGGGGAAGGAATGCTCCCACTGGGCGGCAACCACACAGGAGAGCACATGACGGCAGCCACAGAGAGCTACCTGCTTCAGGTTATGCTCTTGGAATAAACCCACAAAATTATAGATGCACAGTACAAAAATTAAGATGAACATAAACACAGATCTCTGAGGTTGGCTGGATACAGAAGACAGATTTTTCCCTCCTCTCTCAAGCCCCTAGCCATAAAGATACCGCAAGCCTCAAAAGAGAGCAGCACATCATTTCTTTTCTGGCTGTTTTTCACCAAGGGGATGTCTTTAGAAATCTGCTGCTGTTGCTTCCTGAGACCAGCAATAACAGACAAAGGAACTATTCCCCTTCTTCATCTTACAGTATCATCTTGCCTGACCTTCTAGCTTTTCAATAGCAGATGTTTGTTTACATGCCATAATTGCTCATGCCAAGCCTGCAATTTTCCACTCAAAATTTGCCCTAAAAATCTTGGTGAAAAATGTGAGCTCATCTATTTGAAAATTATCAGATGCCTGTAATTTGCAATCTCCTCAGCACAGTAAAAGCATATGGTCCGTATATGCAGAAGCAGTGCCATGTACAAAGCCAATGTGAGGAGAAATGAGCAGCCCACCACCTCTCTGAGGTCCCTAAATGCCACCTGAAAGCTCTCAATCTGAAGCAAGCTTCTGCACACAGGTTCTGTGCTCTTCCAAAAGCCACCTGGAGAGACCCCTGAAAGCATGGGACTTCCGAAATATTGTGCCTCACATCTCTCTCATTTGACAATGGAAAAAAAAAAAGCAGAATAACCAGAGCACTCTCCCTGGGATATTGCTGCGTGAGAAATGAAGAGTGATAAAATACTGCTCATTCGCTACTGCTACTTTTAAGACCTGATACTTTTTATATACTCTTAAATTACCAGTTTGCTCTGATTTTAATGCATTACACTCAGTTTCAGAAGTCATTCATATATTCTTGTTATTGATTTCTCACATACAATCACAGACCACTGTTTTCTCCTGCTCCTGGATTAAAGAATGCAAGACTTAAGAGCTGGAGTTCAGTTTTTCTGTCACCTAGTTGTAAATTAACTGCCAAATTTATTTATTTATTTATTTATTTAATTTGCAAGTGAATACACATATTTTCAAGAGAGACTTCCAACTGCCAGCAAATACTTGGAGGAGTTCTATATTGTATTTTAGCACATACGTATTATTTCCTATTAACACTCCCAAGGGTTTTGCTTTTAGCACCATTTTGTCACATAAAAGTGTGCACATAAAACTGTGAATGCCAGTGCAGTGAATGAGGATGAAATACAACACAAAAGAGTAGAGGAAGAGGCTACACATTGATTTAGAGAGAAATAGGGGACTGCTCGTGGGTTTAATACAAGAATGCTGCCTCTTGTATATGGAGAATGCTGAGAAATCTTTGTAGCGCTGTTTTAAAAGGGTCACTTGTCAAGTTGAATTTCATGCACAATGTAAGCTTCGGGGAAAAGAAGCTTTTTTTTTTCCCCTTCAATTCAGCTGAAACAGTTTGCATACATCCTATTTTTCTTCTTCTCTTTCTACCCTATTTGGCTTTAAATAAGTGACTAATTAGAGTACATGAACATGCTGAAACAAATGTTAACTTGACCACCACCAAGGAAATACAGCTTAGGTAAAATTAGGTACAAAAAAAAGTTTGAGTTTTCTTAGTATTTTGTGATACAAATAACCATTCTAGAAGAAAAGCTAAACAGAGTATTACTCTAATCATATTTAAAACCCCTCAAGGGCTGAAGCAGTAGACTGATATTTTAAAATACTAAAACTAGAACATAATTCTTTGAGAATTCTGAATTAAAGGTGTTTTCATCTTTCTAAAGAAATGTAGCAAATGGCTAGAGGGAACACTACCAAGATTTTGCATACTTGTTTTATGCACAAAATGTATCTCAAATCAACTATGAAATACATATGGAGAAGTGTTTTGGAATATGGACATGGTTTTTACTCATCACTGAGTAAAAAACATTCTATTTCTGTAGCTTTCCAGTTTTCAAAAACCGCACATTTCAATTCTAACCATAATTAAAATGTACATAGAGCACTGGAAAGAAAGAATGATTAAATAAGTTACAGCTCACTAGAATATAAATACCTAGCAAACACATTAAATCCAAATCTTTTTGATCAAAAAAAAGCATCACAATATTTGCACATACTTCTGCACACCCCAGACTACAGGATGTATAGGGTGCCATCAAACAAGGCCGAGGTAGGTGGGATTTCATAGTTAGCTGACAGTAGAAGACATGAATTCGATGTGTGAGATTAAAGGTAGGCTACAGGAGGATCCACCATATCTCTTTCCATGTAACATTTTATGCAAAAGACTTTTTATTATGTGACATAAAATAGATTTAGTTTATTTTACCGCCTAAGATTAGCAAAAAGGATTGTGGAAAAGCCTCCTGCTCATCCTCCCATAGATGCACCCTATCCTACTCACCAAGACTCTTCCCCACCATCAGTGGTCACAGCCCCATTGAGCAGTGAGCACCAAGTACCACACATACGGATTCAAAGAGACCATCCCACCCTGCTTCCAAGGGTGTAAAGAGGTTTCATCTCAAAACAAAAATGACCAGCATGATACATAATACTACCATTTCATATAAATCCTTCTCTCTGCCCATCTTCTGTCTGATATCAATTCCCTGTGTCAGAGATATCACACAAAAGATTTAGATTTACAACCTCTTTGGTGCAGAGGAACGTCGGTACTCCCCAGCAACACCACGATGGGTGTTCTACCTCTTCTCTTACTAATATTTAATAACAGGAGTCATTTGGGAGCAGTGAAAATCTTGTTATGTTTCGTTATTGAAAACATCCATCAGTCATGTATTGTGCGTTTCTCTGATCAAAGAATTATTGCAACAAGAAACTTCCATAATTTAATAAATTGAAAGAGCACTTAGAAGCAATAAAGGATGGGCAGCAGGAAAGAAATCTGATGGGAAAGACAGTAACTAGCAAACTGAAGAAATGGAAAAGCCTCTCTGGGAAAAAACACAGGCATCCAGAAAGTGATTCGTAGCCTGAGCCCGTATGTTTTATCAGGGTCAAGATACGGTGGATAAATAGAAAGATTTCGCTGTCGGTGAGCTCTAAGAAGAAGAAAATTCTGCTCAACAGTCAAGAAAAGATTGAACAGACAAGTTCTTCATTATGATCGTGAATTTGCAATTAAAGACTATGTAAATATATATGCAAATTAAACCATCCATCTGCAGTCCTCTGTCCTAGAGGCACAGGCGAACATCATGGCAATGAAGAATCCAGTTGTTCAGATGGATTAACCCTTCTCCTCTCTAAACACCCTCCAGACCCAGTTGTTCCCTTTCTCCTTTTAAATCCTGAGTTTTAAGTAATTCCTGTTGTCCTTGCACAATCTAAAACCACAAAGCATACCAAGTAAAGGAACACAAGACTTGAAAGGCAAAAAGGACAACTCCACATGTAACTTCCCATTAACGAAGCCCGAGCATGACACGTCCACAGCACTGAAGGATCACAGTTTCCATCCACAAGCCCTCGGTACCATAGCAAGGCCCATTGAACATTAGTGTGGTACTTCATCTCCCTCACACCAACCAGCAGTTTGGGAAACGAGAGCTGCTGACACCTCTTTATGGATGAGGTTTGACTTCCCTTCTGTCCCCATCCCAAGGGCACAGAGCAGGTTCTGCAGTTCAGATTGTCATTTGTTTCCTAGTGCAAGTCCACCTTATCCATCCAGGGGAAAAAAAAAATCCAATCAAACAGATAAAACTTGCTTTATGCTGTTGTGAAGCGGTTAACATAGAAAAAATAGACAAAGCAAATACATAGAGTTCAAAATTGTCTGCTCCATTCTCCTCCATGAGACTGGTGTTCCTACTTTTGAATGTTAAGAGGCAAACCAAAGGAACAAAAATGCATTACATCCTCAGCTTGTGAAACTCATCCACTTCTGCCACAACTTTGACATTTTCATCTTACAGTAACAGCTTTGCTATATAGAACAAGGGAATAAATGTAAAGTGATCATTTGTTCAATGTTGCACCCTTCACGTGGTAATAACACATGGTAGAACAAATGCTTCTATTTCTGTTTGTAAAAGACCATGAGATGGTTGACCTCATCGTACATTCCAGAAGAGAGAGGATTATTGAGGCTTCCTGTCTTTGAAAGCTGATAGTTCCCAAACAAAAGATTACTCAAAACTTACAGTCTGTGGCACTTAGCAGAGACAAAACAGCCTCATTTTTCAAACTCTCCTTTGATGATGCTTTGTATTTCAGGCTTTACTTCATTTCTCTCTCGTGGTCCTCCTCATCATTGGTATCCAGATGTTCTCAGGAAGTCATCCCTAAATGCATCTACCTTAACACACTTCTTAAACATACATTTTCCTCCTCACTCTCTCTTTCCTGTTCTCTTCAACCAGATCTCTATCTTCAGGTGTTGTTTCTTTCTTGGTCTATAAGTTCTGTTGCAGGAATCTGCTCCTGCAAGTACTGGAATTTTTGCTCCCTAAGATGTATTTGGACACCTGAGTTAAAAATGTGCCTATGAAGAAAAACACAGCATTCCTCATGGTTAATTATGAAAGCCACAGAGGATGAATACAGTGCCCAAAGAGCAAGTTCTCTATTTCCTAACACATACAGGGAGTAGTAAAGTTTGTAATTAATCACTTCAAGATTCAAGAGACCAAGATACTCAAAGCCTTCACTTTCTGCCAACACTAATCAAATGATAAAATAAAAAATTAAGGAAATTTTACATAAAACCAGTGTACAAAACTGACACAGCTACCTTCACTATCCTAAAGAGTTCTGTAACTTATTGCAGATATCCCAGCTGAGAAGCATTTTCACTGCTTTAGATGCTCAGTATGTATCTATAGGCAACAGCTCTGAAAGATCAAAAGTCAGACTGGATGGTGTTTTACAAACTGACTTGTTAATTATTGGTATTTTGATTACTCAACCATTAAAATTCTGCTCAGAAGCACTAAAGCAACTCTGTAGACACACTTACGCATTCTCCCTGGTTTTACGTGATATCGTGCAGGGAGTATCACATGGTATTGACTGACATTTACGAGTCCTTAATAAACTGTTGGAATTTACAACTCTTCTCTCTCCTTAATAAAAAAAAAAACAACTCAGGTCGGAATTTAACTCATTAAAAATAAAGTTGTTTCAAGTATTTACAACTTACCGTCCTACTCTCTACTCTTGGAATTGCCTTGCCTGGAAATTATTCCATGCACTACCTATTCAGGTAGAAATCACAGCCCTTTTGTACTTCTATAGCATAGGATCTCAATCTACAAAACTTCTAAGAGCTTGACCTCAGGCACTGCCCCACTGAGCTGAACATGATATCCAGTGGTAGCAAGCACTATGGCAATGAGCAGTTGCTGCTTCAGATGCTCACATCTGCCTTGGTGTTGTCACATCCTAACTTTGCAGCCAGCTGAGCCACAAGTTTTGTTTTACTTAAGAGAAACTGAAATGAAAATAATCTCACACTCATTTAAAAAGAAAAAGTGAACTTTTGTTGGACCTAAAGATCCCATTCTGGAAGCTGAGGGTGAATGTTTGACATTTCACATTCCACGAAGTCTAAACAACCACAACAAATTGACAAATGTAGACATGCCGCACTGTTAAATTTCATTTCACACTCAGTAAGCAAATATTACCAAACTGTAAGTACTGTCATCCTCTGTCTCCTTAGTTAGAAATCTTGTAGCCAATAAAGGTTTGACCTTGAAATATTTCACAGATGGATGAAGTCACTTAATTTGCTAGTCACTTTATTACGGACTTTGCAGAACTGCAAAGTTAGGTCACATATTCTTTAATTTCACTTTACAATAGCTTTACAAACTGCATTATCAGAAGGAGTCACTAAGAGTACATTAATGAACCATGAATGGTTATGAAAAATTCAGTTTAGAAATGAAAAGTGCCAAGATAATACAAAAGTTAAAGATAATTTTCTTTTAATCTAGCACTCGAGATTTTTTTTTACTGCAAAAAAAATTTAAAAAACCATAAGAAGTAAACCCGTACACTATTTTTTGTGAAGATTCTGATAGACTGACTAAACTACTAGAAGTTTTCTTATGAAGCCAGTGGAAAAATATGGCCTTATATGTGTGAAGGGATGACTAACTGTTACAGTACGTAGATGTCAAAATCTGTTCGTCACATTTTTTTAACATGAGCTGAGTCTACACTGGTGTGTATTTTAAAGGGAAAATTAAAGGAAAAATTCCAACTCTGTTTACTCAAGGGATAGCTATTATTTTTTAACACTCCTACTGTATTTGATAAACTACATCAGAGCTGCTATACAAAACAAACCACCAAATATATACAACTGCTAACTTTTTAATTATTTAGTTAGCTAAAAAATCCTGTTCATTTGCTACACATCATAACTCATTACCACTTCAAATCTCTGTGAATACATTAAATCACATTTAAAAAAAAAAAACAAAACAAAAATTTCGGTCTAATTGCCAAATAAGAAGACTAATTGAATATGAATTGCAAAACTCAATAGGACCTAGGTTGCCTAATGAGTTGTAAACTCTTGTAAACAAACAAAGAAGTTGAAAAATAAGCATTTTGCATCTTCCAAGAAAAAAAGGAAAACAAAAAGGAAACAGAACTTAGTTTGAAGTACTGCTTGGTTGCTTCTAAGCATGTTCTTTTTAGGTCCCAAATGATTCCCTTCCGAAAGACTCACCATCTCCACCCCACCAACACATCCTAAAAACCAAAACCCCACAGGGCATACAGCTACTCTGAAATCTGAAAGACACTTCAGACAATAACATCAAGCTCCATCCTGCCCACCTCTCTCTCACATTTGCTTTCCCTCTCATCTCTATACTCACATAGAGAACCCCATTTGACTGGAGTAAGACCACTGCCCAGTGCATTGACTCACCCTGCCTTTTACTCTCACAGTCATGGCTTCCATCTAAGTTACCCAGAGTTTGACTTTAGACATAAAATGCAAAATATTTGGAAAGCACTCTTTCTTACTCAGTATCTTTAAATTTTTTATTTTTGTTACGGTTACCTTTAAAAATGAGTTCTCTGAACACTTATCTACTGAAGCCAGCAGGAAAAACTGTCCTTGACTTTCAAGGAGTTTTTGGTCAGATCTTGAATTCAAGTTCTGGTTCTCTACAACCACCTAAAGGAAACCACAGGCATGGAAGCGCAGGTGGGGAAAGATCCTTCATTTTGCTTCTTATGTTCTTTATGTCATCAACTGTTACACATGACCACAAAAACCAAAAGCCAACACTTGCCAGGTAATGGCAAAAATAAAACCTGCAAGAGTTAGGGCAGGAAAAGCCACTTGCAGACCTGGTTTTAAAAAGTGACATCTCTTCAATACCATCTATCTGCTTTACAGAGCTGATGACTGCCTATTTTTTTGTAACGAGAACATAGGAATCCAAGAATCTTTTTATCACTAATTTTGGAAAAAGACTAGCCAGCTGGTTTGGAAAGACTAGTCTATAATCCTTAATAGCATGTACGCCAGTCGGGCTAAAATCAAGTCCTACACTAACGCATGCAATTAATCATTTATGAGCAGTTCTGTCTTTTATTTTACCTAGTCTTTTTAATAACCTCTTGAGGGAAAGATAAAAAATTATGAGTCACATTTAAGTTTATCAAATGAGGATATAAATTTGATTTAATAAGACAGCTCCTGTCTGCCAACGCAGCCAGTTTTCCCAGAATCTCTTCTGATGCCACTTCAAAAAGGTAAAAGGGAAAATACGACACTAAATATTAACTTGGTCAAATTCTGCCAACAGCTACACTGTTGAAGGTGTTGTGTGTCTACTAATATTTGATAAGCTGCTTTAACATCACCTCCTGGACTAAAGTAAATGAGAATTTCAACTTGTAGTTCAAGTATAAATTTAAAGCATACAAAATTTAGGAGAAAAGCTTGGAAGTGTAATCTAAAGACATTCTTCAAGTTGAAAAACAAAATCTGAATAAAGCCAGACCCTTCCCTACTAACTCTTTGCACTTACCCTCCCATTTTTCCACTTCTACAATGTTTTGAAGTTCTACATTAGCAATATCAAGCAGTTTGTCAAGTAACTGTCCTGAGTTCAGAGTTCTACAGCCTTTGTGCAGAGAGAAGTTCACCTGTGGAGTTGGTTACCTTCTGAATAATCCATATTCCTAAACGGGGCGGGGGGGGGGAATACACACCTATTCACAAAATACAAGGTGAATAAGCATTTCCTATTTCTGTGAGAAATCAGCTCAGGACTGAGATATTCGAGTTGGACCATGTCTTTCTTGCTGGGCAACTTTGAGCCAAGCATCACAGTGATTCATGGGGGTTACGATGGGTACCATGAAATAACAGATATGGCTTAACCACTGCATCATCCTACCAGCTGCTTTCTGTTTCTCACTCATCCATCCTCTTTTGCCACTAGATGGGCAGTCTAATCTCAAAGGGCCAAATATCACATTATTACCAACATCAGGAGTTATACACAGATGGACGATTACTCACCATGGGGAAAAAAGTCAAGGTTTTTTATTTTTACCTCTCATCAAGTTAGTACGTAGTGAATGTTCCAGCACAGATGAAGTCACAGTATTTGAAACAATATTAAATTGGCAGCACAGAGGTGCAGGGGGTTGTCTAGAAACAGGGTTATGCTAATGCCTGTGTACATTTGCTTAAAAATTTACACAGAACAATGTTTAAATTATGTTAATGGCCTGACTGCAAGTGAAGAAATGCAATATTCAAGCCACACACAGGCCTTCTTCCAAATTCATGTGTATTTATTTTTAACAGGCACATCAACATCCATTAATCACAAAGTGAATTTATTTATTTTGCCCAGTCACAGTTACGGTTAGTATGACTCAGAGTCTTACATTAGTTTAAAAAATGGAACTAAAACTAAGGACGAGTTATTTGTGGTCATGAGAAGGGTGGCACCTTCATGTAAGACACGTGACTGCTGCTGATGTGCTGGACAAAATCGCAGCAACTGCTGGTAATTCCACTGCATTTGCATGAGGTAGATTTTCCTCACTAATGCAACCAGAGAAGCTACGGCTTGGCTTGTAATAATTCAACAGTCTCAAAGCCATTAGTCGTCATCTTTGAAAACATACGAAGATGCGAGACAACTAGAAAAGGTCAACTTCAGTCTTTAAAAAAAAAAAAAAAAAGAGACAGGAAGGGAGGGAGGGAAAGCTTTTTATACAGATAGTATTAAACTTTCATTTAAGGAAATACTGAAATTAAAAACTGAACAGTTTGCAGGCACCTGGAAAAAGAAACAGTCAACCTAGATTTTTCATTATTAAATCACGACAAATCAGCAGCAAGACAGCAAACCATGCAGGCAAAGAGAATATAATAGACATCATATGTGCTAAATAAATATTTTCACAAGTATGGAACATATGTCACTCTCTTAAAAAAAGTTTGCCTATCTCAGAGTGAACGCAAATCTGAGATTGAAAATCTATACTGAGTCCAAACAGAAAAGCAAATAATTTGAAACTTTTTGGATCCACTGCTATTAGATATTTTACTTTCTATACAGTCTACATATTCAATACTTTACGTGCAATTTCAGTATTTATCTAGGTCATGAATAAATCCCAACACATCACCAACCTTACACCAACTGCAAGTACTCTCGATGAGCAGATTAGAATATAAAATAAACTGAAGTCATAATCTGAAAGAAACAAGATGCCTGTCGATAGAGAGAAATGCAAGATATTCCAATGAGCAGCAATATTCGACTACATAAAGTGAGGATGAAGAACAAGTGATCAGGTAGGTATTACCCTGAAAAGCACCTGGGTACCACAATCATTCAGTAGTTGAACCCAGCTCCACAACAACCACTATTTGCAAATTAGGCAAACAGGCATATATATTTATTAGGATTATAGCAGATGCAAAGTTATTTCTCTGCTCTTTTCTACACTGGTAAGGTCTCAACTGTATGTTTCTGTCCACAGTTAGGATGTTAAAGTTCCAAAAAGAATGGGTGCAGGTATTAAAGACCTGTGAAATTTAATCTGAAAAAGAAACAAAAATGAAAACAGAGGAGACTGAGATGGAAACAGAATAAACAGTACAGAAATGTCAAAGACCATGAAAAAGAAAGAAAACCTATTTTCCATTATCTACAGAGATGCCTGGAAGATTCAGGTGGAACGTAAGATAAGACATTCAGCAGATAAGTGCAGTGAAGTGTGGGATAGGCTGACAGAAACCCCAGGAAATTCAACAAAAGCAAATGCCAGGTCCTGCAGCTGAGATGGAGCAATCCCACCCAACAGCCCGAGCAACAACTGGAAAGCAGCTCTGCAGAAAAGGCCCCGGGGGGCCTGCTGGAGAACACCCTGAACCTTGGCCTGCAGCACATCCTTGGAGAAATGAAGACTGATTCCACACTGGACTGAATCAGTAGGAGCACAGGGAGCAAAGCAAAGTGATCATCCTCCACAGTTGTGGAGCACTTGTGAGACTGCATCTGCAGAATCTTGTCCACCTGGAGCTCTCCAGTAGAGAAAAAGGTAAGACATATTGAAGCTAGGCCAGTGGAGGGCCACCATGATGATCGAGGGATGGAGCACACAGCATATGGAGAGAAGCTGAGGGGCTTGAGTGTGTTTAGTTTCTAATCTTTAGGAAAAAAATAAGGGAGAATCTAAGTGCTGTTTTCATGATTATGGAGAAGACAGAGCCAGGCTCTTCTCACAGGTTCAACATGAAAGGACAAAAGGCAACAGACATAAGTTGCAGAACGAGAAACTCCAATTATTCCAATTAGATAGAAAGAGAAAAAAAAGTCATAATAAGGGCGGTAAAACACTGGAGCATGTTGCTCAGAGAAGACTTCCTATCCTTAAGAGTTTTTCAAAATTCAGCTGAACAGGGCCCTGAGCAACCTGACCCAGCTTCGAAGGTGGCCCTGCTGTGAACAGTGGGCTGGGCCAGACGACCTCCAGAAGTTCCTCGCTACTTAAATTATTCTGTAATTCTTTGTGATACAGTGTCTGTGAGGAATGACAAAGACAGTGCCTTGGGCTAGGAGACCGACTGTACAATCTCCAGGGGCTCATTCCAGCTTTTTTTTTTCCTGCAATCCTGAGGACTGAAAGGCACTAACAAATCTTCAGACAGAATACAAGTTTTCTCCTCTTTGCATCAAGAGTGCCTCATTTATTTTAACTAACAGGTTATAACCATAAATAAATACACAGTATTACATACTTAGAAATTTAGTATTGATAAACTCAGATATAATTTTAGATATCAGATTGCAAGGAGGGGGAGGGGAGGGGAAAGACAGTGGAGCAAGTTGCCATAGTCAGCATATAAAATAACATTTTCAAATACTTCCTTATCCCCTCTGCAATTCCCAGAGAGGCTCACAAGCACTTTGCTGACAGCCAGAGCCAGAACCTCCGCTGAGTACTGGGCTGACAGCGTAGACTGACAGAGGAACACACAGTGCACAAACACTGCAAGCAACTTGAAAATCCCTTTTTAACTTTTAAGGCCTTTGCACCACAAAAGACAAAAGGAGACTGGCTCTATCACATAGGGAATTTACCTGTGGATGTTCCAGAAAGATACAAGAAGGGAATAAAAATCCTTCAGCTGAGCACCTATAAGCTTTCTAAACCCAATTTCACACTGGAAGTATAATCATCCAGCCCTATTTTCTGTTTCTCTCAGAGTCTTGTGACCACGGCTGATGTATGCAGTCCATTGAGGAGAACTAAGCTTCAACTGATACCTTCTCATAAAAGAACTGAAAATTCTGTAACATCCCCTCTCGTATTTGGATATCATTTTGAATATTCAGAGGTGAACTATAAACACTTCTCTAAATGTAAGACCAGCACTGATTTCCATTAAGGTGCAGACGTAATGCTTTGTCCTCACTATAAATAAGCTGTTGATAAATGTGTCATGAAAAAGAAATGAACGAGCTTGGAATCACTTACATTTAATCCATTAGTGGTAGGAGAGACCACAGGAATACCAATTACCTAATGTGACTGATTTTGTCAAATTTAAGAGAACAAATATCGCTTACATGATCAAGGTCCATAGTTTTTGTCATCTATTGTGCAAGAAAAAAATCCATGACTCCTAGGTGAAATACTGGCCAGAAGTACCCTTTTATTTTGTGACTTTTTCGTAACTCTTTTCAAAGGCAATACTCCCCTTTCTCCAGCTAAACCTGCAGAAGTCTTTCAACATCAGTACAATTTATACTCGATACTCCAGCACAGTTCCCAAACTGTGAAGAAAGTTCTTTAGATGTACCTCATAGGCAGGCAAAAACCCCTTATTTTCATATATGCAATAAAAAACAGAATGCTCATTTTTTGAAAAGCCCAAAATCTCAACCTGCATATAAACAGAGATATATAGATATATAGATATATAGATATATAGATATCTCCCTTTAAAGTAATTCTCATTATTTCTGGTGATTCAGCTATATTAAAAAAGGATATTTATATTCTCTGTGGGCGATAAAGGCAGAAACTGCCAAGATCTTTAAACTTGGAAGTGTGTATGTATCACTTGAATGAAATTAACAATTCTGTTACAATTTAAAATTAAGCAAATATATACACACCTATATACTCCAGAACCTATATACATCTGTCTAAAGACATACACCCAGAGACCTTTGATTGAAATACAAAATCTAGATTTTAAAAGCTTAAGATTTAGCAAGATTTTTCTAATTCCATATTTATCTGAAATTAAGTTTTCTTACTTCTACCACGGTAAAAATTTGCTTTTGTAAAACATGTTGTTACCTAGGAAACAAGAACAAATGCATGTGCAATATGAATAAAAAATCAAAAGCCTTGGATGAAACTACATATACTAAAAATGAGTCATTTTTC
>NW_010174430.1:49187-71562 GCF_000695765.1 Mesitornis unicolor | reverse complement strand
TCCCTACACCCAAGTCAAAGACTTCATCATTACTATAAACAATGTATTCACGACCTCAGTAATAATTTAATGGTAAAAAAGAGAAGTGTTAACCTTCCTGAATAGTAGAGAAAAAAAGTATTTTATTATTTTATACTTACTATACCTCTTTCAGCAATCATTGCTGGAAGTTTTACTCTTCAAAACCAACTGGCATCCTGTTACACAAATTTTAAGCTAACTGTACAAGAGAACGACATGACCCTCAGAAGTTCACAGAAAACAAAATGAATTATTCCCAACATGACAAATTGAGAGAAGTGCCAAGATGTTTGGCAGAGGCTTTCTCTAGCATAAATGGGTCCCTACAGGAAAAGAAATTTCTGCTTCAATTTACAAGGGAAACCTACTATTTGCAGGTGTAAAGTTCCAGAGGTGTTTTTCTTTGTACTATAGATCCCCCATGAAAAGAAGAAATTGTCAAAACATTTTTGTGTGCTATCTGAACATGACATTTAGTTGCTGACAGAAGAGCACACGCAGCCAGACAGCAGTCTTTGTCGATAATGATACCGCTCACACAAATGCTGTTTGCTTGGGTTTGGGTTTGTTTTTAGATTTTATACCTTAACAAACTACTGTGCATCTGACAAAAAGAAAAGCTCATTTTTTATACTGTTTATTCTAATGAAATGAGTTTGCTTTCCAGAATACAAAAAACAAGTAATACCAAGGACTAGCTTAATCTTTAAAGTATATTCCTCAGCAAACAAGAAACCCAAAATAATTGCTGCTGGAAAACTTGGTGTAACCTGATCCCATAAAACACAGTATTTAAGAGACATGCAAGAGGGGATTCTGATTCACTGGCTTAAGAAAGGAATTAAGCTAATACCACTTCTCTTCTGAACGCTGCGTTTAACACACTTCAATTACACATCTTTGTTAATTTATGAGTTCTCATGTCTGGGCTAAAGTTGTTACTCAGCGAGGAGAGATCTGAACACAGCAGTGGGATTAAATTAACAGCTGTAAAACTTTGGTGGATTATTTGCACGTAGAAAATTTCATGAAACTGCCTGGACTGCTAACTAGATCTTCTAAGTGTAAAACCAGAAGTGGCATCAGACAGAGGCGCTTCATGGCGAGCTCTGCATTGCGGAGGTAGAAAGCAGATAAGAGGGGTTGTTGTTGTTGTTGTTCTCATTTCTCAGACATAAGAATCTTGATCCATCAGGTTTTATATTCTGCAGTGCTATTCCAATGACTTCAAACACTTGCAACTTCAAAATCTCTGAACAGTATCTTTTAAACAACCTAGAAAGTATCAAATTATTTTGCATGGAAAAATAATAAAAGGCTCCGAGTAACATCAAAATAAATGCCTACTCATTTGGTATATTCAAAAGGCAAAAAACTTAAAAGCTACCCAAGAGGCTAGAAAAACAAAGCACTAAAAGTTAACCCTACTAGTTACAAACACACTCAAATATAAACAGTAAGCACATGTGTTAGAAGACATTTTTGTCACATTTAGAAACAATCATGTGAATTGTCATAGTCTCCAGTTGTCTTGTTAGTCTCCATTGCAATAATTTTGTTTGACATTTCATACATGAAATCTGTCTCTTTGTGCTGTTGCTCCTGCTGTTCATCCCACTTGTCTTTTGCTCCACATGACGCCTCTTGCAGGCTTGCCTTTTTTCCTTCTCTTTTTCAATTCTGCAGACTTTCTCAGCCATCCTTACCTTTCCCTTACTCTCCAATGATCTTTCTTCCCTTCCAAACTCAGTTTTTCTCCTTTTGTCCACACTGTTTTCCATGACCAGATTGCCCAGACCATATATGCATTTTACCCTAACCCAAATATATATATATATATATATACACACGTGTGTGTGTGTGTGTATATTGACCTAAACCTTTACAAAAAGATAAAGCCTCTGTCTTTCCTTATTAACTTATTTCTGCATGTATTTTTTTCACAAGACAACTCACGATAGATCATACTCAAGAAGGACAAACCAAGCTCACTTTTCTTACAAGCTAGTAAAATTTACACAGCCAGACACTAATTCCTGGGTAAATAAGCCAGATATTGCAACAACTGTACTCATTAGAAGAGACCATTGCTTCTGAAATAGTAATTACAGCTGTTTAGAGCCCAAGAAAGCTGCGACTCCAGCTCAAAGTCCTCTGATTCCATTAGTGCTGAGGGTAGCAAACTTTCAGTGCAAGGTGACAGGCTGCTGTGCTTTTGGTTTTCACCTCAAAGGTTAATTTTTTTCAGCAGGAACTGGGAGATGCTGCTGAGCATCCCATCCTGCCCCACCGCAAGACAGCAGCTCCTGAATCCTGCTGACCCAGGCTCCCTGACCCAGAGATGGTTCTGCCAGAGCCAAGGTCAGGGCAAGCAGCCTCAGCTCCTCCCTCCCTCTCCCCACACCACTGCGGCAGCTCCCATCCCACCACCTCTGAGCCACTCCCTTTGCTGAGCTGGGAGATCCGGCCAGAACATCACACCATGAACCAGGTCAAGGATCAGAACCAGGTTAAAAATAAGCTTTCCTAGGAGAGCCTAGCACCCACGCTATAAGCAGCTATCTCCTCCTTGCGTGCATTATAGAAATTATGAAATGGTGGTGCAGCTGTAGCTTTAATGTGGCCATCTGCCACTTGAAAAGACATTCTCCATCATTAGACTGTACTTATTTTGGAAGGAACATTGAAACCTACAATATTAAATTAATTTTCTCTTATTTTTCTCTGTTGCTGCTGCAGCTGACGTACATAATTCAGCCTACTCTTTGCAAAATGGGCTCAAAATTCTCCATTTCCACATCCTCTTGAGTAGATTCTTTTCTTCTTAAAGCTCTATAAAGGCTGCCTTATGCAAATCTCTCAAGTTGTTTTCGCTATCGTCTTTAAAGCTTTCATTTTCCTTTCTTCCCCAGCTCCTGTCCTGTAAGAAAAACTTCGAGTACAACTAGGAGGGCATTCACGCAAGTGAAGACAGCATCACCATGAGCCAGGCTCGCCACCATGAGCCAACATGGCACGCAGCTGCACCCATGGGTGAGCTATGCCCTGGGTGTGAAGGCAGGGCCTATCCGTGCCAGATGGAGGCCCAGATAAGTACTGGGATCTTTCCACGAAAAAGCCACGTTTTTGTCCTCCTTTTCATGTTTAACACACCCCAGGAGAACATTTCTGTCCCCTCAGGAAAAGGGTGATGTTGCTCGGCTGAGCTGTTACTGTGCCTGTTAATCAGCTACAGGACTTTTCAGAGGATGGAGACACTGGGGTGGTGGGAAGCTAGGGACCACCATCCCACAGACACTGCCTGTGGCAAACACAGTGCCGTGCTGCTGGCACTGGGAAAGAAAAAAAGTTCTGTACTTCCAACTTGCACAGATTTTTTCCTATGCTTTAAGCTTTGCTCCTGAACACCTCCCCCAGCCCAGACCTCTTTAATGGTACAACGCATTGTAGTTGTAGAAGGACTCTACCTTTTTCAACTTCAAACTTTTAAAGAACATATGCTATGAGCAAAGCTGTGTCACAAAACAGGCTAAATAAATATCAATCAAGCAAATATACAATGAGATACAGTATTTTTACTCTTAGGAATCTGAATATTTTACACAGCTCTAAAGAAAATATTCCTTTTTTTTTTTTCTAAATCATAACATTGCCACGCAAGAGGTCCGAGCTTTGGAGAGAGTCTTGTTTAAGTATTCCCTAAGTCAGAAAGGTCCCTTCCTGGGAGCCTAGGTCTGGCAAGCATTTCTTCAAGGACAACATGACAACAATAATGGTGAGAAACACTAACTCATAACTTGGTTTGGCCTGGATAACAAAATGAACCTCACTCACAAATGTTAAAGCAAGGTGTGAATAAAGCTAAAAATACCATTTGAGCAGGGCAACAACATCCGAGAAACTACAACATGAATTTGTGAAGCAGCTTCAGTGTCTGCCTTGGAGACACTTGTTCAGTTGCCAACTCTGTCAGAAAGAATTAACTTGTCAGCGAAAAAAGGGTATGGTATAGGAAAAAAATATTTGTTTGAAAGTTAGACTGCTATTTTTCATCTTTCAACAGACTATTTCAAGCTTTCAGGCATGATTTGCTGTTTTTCATCTTGTTAACTGTAATTCTATCACATGGGCACATCCACCCTGTCCGTGATGCTTATATAAAACCACCCTCAAAAGGGAAGAGATTAAAAAAAAGAGGATACTTTGCAACTTTCTTGATGGCTTGGCGATTGTATTAAAAGCTTCTTGAATTCTGGGACAGAAGTTTCAGGTTAAGGATCTGTTAAGAATAAATAAGTCTGTCTGAAGCAAAAGCTGAAGATGTGATGACCTTAACAACTGAATTACATCCCAACAACTGAATGGTTTCAGAGCCAGGGACCATCATGAACAACCCCCAGGCAGCAAGGCCACATACGACCTCAAGTATGTAAAAAGATTTGATTATGAGAGATGCAGGGAATCATTTAAGAAAAAGAACGTACAGATGCAAAATTATGTCCAAGATTAAGTGCTTGGAGTTGGTTTGCACTGAGTGAATTGGCCAATGAAGTTACTCGGATAGTTTTTCACTCAACATGTGAGTAGTGACTTGTATACCAGGACTGGATAGAAGAGAATGACAACATACACTTGTAGAGTCAGGTAACCACATAAAAGGGCAAATTTTAACCCTTCTGACCTCAAAAACAGACACTGAGAAAGAAAAGAAGGAACACGTAGCTTACTGCAGAAATGCCTTCAGCAAACCCAGCTATACTTGCAAAAGTATATTAAACCGTAATGCAATCGAGACAGAAGGTTCATCCTCGTAAGTCAGAAAGTCATCTTACAAAGAATCAAGATGCAAATCAATCAAAACTCACATGAAATAGGTTTTGCATGCAACTGCCAGTGGGAAAGGCTCATCAGGGCTGGCCCAGCCAAATCCCTGTGCTGCAAAGTGCAGCACATGCACCAACGAGAAGAGACTTCTGTGGTGGAAGATGCAAACCCAAGTTCATTATCAACACATTGAAATGTTTTCTGCTGGAGTAGGAAGAATTTTTAGACAGAAATTTTACTCTTACTGGTCGACAATCTTGTACTTCAATTAACCTAACACGGAAGTAACCATCCTTCATTAAACACAGGGTGTGCCAGCAACAACCTGAAAAAAGGTTCAGGTCTGAAAAAACCACAGCTCTGCACTTGTCTCCCCTGTCCAGCACAACAAACGTGCCCTGAGAACTCACACATCATTAAGTATCCCCATAAATATCAGCAGAACGGATCAAGCAAAAACATCAGGCAACGAAACTTTTACTTCATATTTTGAATTTCTTTTTCTCATAATATTATGAAACCAAAGGAGGAAAACAGCCTTATAAATCTCACTAGAACTACTGAGGGAATACAGCCAGGGCAACGTGAGAACGTTTACGCAGACCTCCTGCCCACAGGGGACACATCTCCTCACGCGGAGGTCTCACAGAAAGTAAGCCCACCTGAGGCAGTGAAGGAACCAGAGCAGCCCTGCTCCAATGTCACTGCCCGCCAGCCAAGAGATCACCACTTCTTTGTCACATTGAGAAGTGTCCCACAGGCAGTCAGCTTAGTAGGGTCTCACATCCCCCTTCTTCAAGGCTTGAAGGATTGTGAGCTATAATATTCAACACTAATTTTAGAAATGACAAGCACAATTCCTTCAATGTAGCTCTAAACATAAGTATTACAAAATCAGTACAAAATCCAGAGTCTCTATTTCAGACATTTATTTGATCAAGAGGTCACTGACTGCATCATTGTTACGGAGACTCACTCCCAAAAATAATAGAAAATAAATTTGTACAAATTCCAATTACAGTTTCTCTTACAAAGCTAAAGCTTGCAACCATTACCTCATTGAGGTAGAAACCATAAGCATATCAGTTAAAAAAACCATGCTGGCAGTTCATTTTTAGTAAACTGGTCTCTCCACTGAAAAATAAATACAGAATTAACATTAAAAATACTAAACAGTGACATCAGAACCAACTATTAGATTGCTTCATTCTGCAGAACACTGCCTTAGATACTGGTACTTAGATACAGCCCATCTTTTTGGAAATGAGAGAGTACAGAACAGAAAAATCAGAGCTAATGACAAATATCAGAAAGGATACCAAATTAAAAAAAAATCAGTATTAACAACTGAATTCAAAACTGCGCATCAATATTCCCCATCAAAAAAAAGAAGTGAGGTTTAGGTGATGTTTACAAATAATTTTATTTAGCAGGAGTAACTTCAGTTATTTAGTTTCTTCTATGTAGACTCATAAAAGGGGACAACTCCACCTTAAGGCTTAACCTTATCTGCTCTGGACTGAGACTGCTCTGCTCACACAGCAGAACTCGTCATCTGAGGTTCATCAGTCTTCACCTCCTCCTCCAAACACAGGGTCTTCCCTCAGTTTACTTCAATACTGAAGAGCACCCACGTGGCACGGCCACAGACAGATGGGGGTTGCAGTCCGAATGCTTCACATCCCATCCTTCCTTTCACAGGGTTTCCCATGATAAGATCGGGATCATGGGACCGGCTTGACTCCACTGAACACAAAACAGCACAATGCAGTGGAGGGATATTCAAGGCAAGAGATGAGCCCAGCCATAAAGAATCTGGTCACAAAGTCACTGAACAAGAAGTCCCACCAGATGTTGCATCAGTCCAGGCAGATTCTGTTCAAATTCAGCAGGCCCCAAAATAAACATTTCAGCATTGATAACCGACTTTCTGGTACTCTAGCTCAATGTAAGGCCCTGTTCGTAAAACAACCAACCAACCAAAACTCATGGAAAAAGAATTACAAAAATACTAAAAATACATGTACTGGGAGATATTTCAACTTCTGTAGAAAATTTTATATTTTCAGATCTGAAAATAAAAAAGACAAAGTTCTGATAAATCCCTTGAGTTCAGACACGATACAAAGAAAATCTAGGAGAACTGAATGAGAAACAGGTAAAAAAGGACAAGATACACCTAACAACATGAAAGAATCTGCTCTGGCAAGAAAATGGGAGCCTTGTCACTTAATATTATTGTCTTGGAAGAGGTTACCTAAACCAGCTAACAATCACACAGCCCCCTCATATGTTTTTAGTAACGTCACCCTCATTCTTTCATAGATATCAAGAACACAAGTGGTGATGATGACCTTCAGAACCAAATAGAAAAAAAAATGCAGCCTAAACTGATCCAAGAAACCTGTGGTTACAACCAAAAAAGGTGACTTCTGGGTAGAAATCTATTTTTTAAAAGACTCTGAAAAATCTGGAACATGCTATATTTCTACAGATTTACTAAAATGGGAAATTACAGCATTACTAGTCGTACCTAACTCCCAAATGTGCAGTTCTAATTCATTAAGCATAAATTAACTGGAATATCTGATGTTATTTCTTTTTGGTATAAACACAGCAGCTTTAAACCCCAGTAGTACACGTGCAAACATAGACCTTCCTGTAAATATGCAAAAAAAACCAACCCCAGTGATGCATCAAAACGGCACCAACACAGCTGAAGAAAAGCCTTCTCCACTGCTGGGTTAACAACTCACTTCTGTCTATCACCAGTTGCTCCCTGTGCCTGATCTGGTTTGGCAATGGTTGTCTCCTATTATGCTTGGCTTCAGTGGTGTTCTTACTAGGTAAGTGTTTCATTTGCCAGTTTGACTGCGAGATGCTACTGGGGATCACGAGAATTTTCAAGGTAACAAGATGCCAACAGAAATGCAAGGAACAAGGCAGAGATGAAATCAAAATGAGGGCCAGAGCCCAGCAGAGGACTTCAGGAATGCAGCAAAGGTGGCAAACAGGGCTGGGATGGTACCCGTGGGCTGTAAGCAACACGGACTACGATTAAAATTACAGCCTTGCATGCAACACATTAATTGCGTTCAGTGTCATGCTCTAACTTTACTTATATATATGCAAAACCATCATATGACAATATTTTATTCCCATTCCTTTCACTCTGTTCACCCCGAGATACAGCTGTGCGGCCTGGTGTGTCTCCTGAGCAGTAAAACGCACTGCGTGCGATAAACCTGACACAAATATCGGTAGCCGATTGCCAAGGCCCATTTTTGTCAGTGCTGGGAAATTACAAGGCCAGCAGCCTGAGGAGCCACATGGTGCCACCACTGTGGTCCCGCTGGGGTGGAAAGCAGGTGGCCAAGGTTATGCGAGTCTTTTTCTTCATTAGCTTCCCTGTGACAGGAATCATTTTTCAGAGCATTTCTGGTGGGCTGCCACCATCTTGCGTAATGGCATACAGCAGTTCATACTCTCTCTGCCTCTGGTTTGCACTTGCCAAGACTGCACAAAGGACTTCAAGTGCAGCATCAGGGAAAGTCACTGCAGCTGGCTCAAATAAAATAAACAGAAGCCAAATCACTGCAAAAGCCTTTTGCAAGCAGACAGGATCTTGTGCCTGGCTGGTCCCCAGTGCCTCGCTGGTCCCCAGTGCCCTTCTGGACTCAGGCACTTTCTTCAGCCATCATCAGCAGAGCAGGATAAAAAATAAAGCAGTGAAGGAAAAGAGGGAAGGGGAAGAACATATCCGCATCCAGAGGCCAGCTGCCTCCCAAGAAGAAGAATGCAGATCTGCTCAAGGACTCCGAGAGAGCTGCTCATTTGAGGAGGAAAGAAGGTGCATTTGGGGAGAGCAGAGGAACTGGCCAAAGTATCTTAAAGGATGCAGACAACCACTTACCACAAATACTGGGAGACATGGGCAGAAGGCCTGTGTGAAAGGACCTCATGTCTTAAAATTAGCACCTAAACTTTCATTTGCTCATCCCAAACTATCACTCCAGTTGTTTTCCTAGATGAGTTTCATCACAACACTGAATCCATCAGATAAAGCCTACTGTGAACTGCAGCAAAACCATTTTAAAAATGGGTTTGTTGAGCTGAACAATACCAGCAATGCCTTATTTTTCATTCTTCAAGCCTATTTATGTCATCTCCACTAAACTTCATAGATGAGAAATCAGTAATCCCTCACTCTGTTTTTAAGCTTCCCAGAGAAAAAGAAAAAAAGTATTGGTATTTTGTTCAAGGGTTTAAGGGGAACATTTTTCATGTGGGATGGAGAGAAAGAAAATATATCACAGAATGGTGGGGGTTGGAAGGGACCTCTAAAGATCATCCAGTTCAACCCCTCTGCTAAAGCAGGATCACCCAGAGAAGATCACATAGGAGCGCATCCAGGTGGGTGTTATATATTACAAATAAAACTGTGCTCCCTAGAAGAGACTCACCTACTCTGGTCTATGCCCTTACTTCTTCTTGTATATATCCAAGTTACCAAATCCAGAAAACAACAGTTGCTTCTGTTGGTCCCAAGTCTGTAAAAGCACATAGACATTGACCAGTTCCAGTGATGCCAGTCCTGCAACTATGGTGCTCCACTCGGTTTCTTCCAGCTATAAGCCACAAAGAAAACTAGCTCCTAATTTCCTTGATGCAGAGGAACACTGGCTAAGACATGCTGGATATCCTGTTTTTTGAGAACTCTCTGAGCATCCCACTGGGAAAAGAGGTCTGTGTCATCAGCTTTTGGTAAACTGGGGAGAATACAGATACCAAAACAGTTTATTCACATTTCTATTTACCCAGAAATCTTCTAGTTAAGACTTTGGGCAGAGACATATAAATGCCAAACTGGGAGGTGAACTGAGGTAAAAACGATTCTAGAGAAAGAAGAGGCAATCTTACCTTGTGGCAAGGATATCACTAGATGTCCCGATGAAAACTTTGTAAGTAAGTAATGCTAAGGCTCTTCACAAAAGCCAGGGAGAGCAGCAGCCCAACTGAAGTTCTGGGATCTACCACCTCTGTATAATTAACACTGAAATCGCTACATGGCTTTGCTGGCAGGATCCTCAGCAGATCAGCAGCAGTGTTTTCCCCAGCAAGAAGCCTGCTGAAGTGTCCCTGGACAACGCTTTCCCCTGTGCCATCCAGCTAATGGGGAGCAAAGCGTTGCAGGGCATTGCGCATTAAACACTCATGGACTGTGATAGAGATCCCAGTTAAAGGACATGACACAAAGGCAGCATGACATTAGGTTACCAGTTTGTCAAAAACCCTGATTTTAGGTGTATGGTGAGTCTCTGCAGGACTCCTCAAACAGGGAACCCCTCAGAGATGGGCCATGTGCCCCTGCTCCCTGAAGCATTGCTTTTCTTTGTTTAACATGGGGACCCAAAGACTGTTTACAAGAAAAGGAATACTGGTTTTGGAAGCTGACAAATTACTGCTGCAGGTGGTGATGTCAGGAAGATTTAAAGGAACCCAATTACATCACTTGCATTGCCTTCCACATGGCATAAAGGTCAAACACGCACAGGCACACATTTCTCTTTACAGGTTCAGCCTTGTAGTTTTGTCACTTCTCTTCCCTCACACAGAACTGAAGTGAAGAATCAAAGGGCTTTTTCTCCATCCCTGTGGCAATAACACCACAGCTGACTCCTTGTCCACCACCTTAAATATCTATTTAAAGGTTAGCTACAGTCATAAAACAAGTACCCAGAGCAAAGCAAACGAGAATATGATTTAAGAAACAGTTTTTATGCTTTATGAGCCATTATTTGAACTAACTGCAACTCTCCAGTACTGAGATAAGGATTAGTGCAGAAATAAGATCCCATCTTATGAAAGCAAACCATAAAAAGGAACTTACTCCAACCAAGAAGCTCCTCCATTAGCTAGGCATCACACTTATCAGTAATACAGTCTCCCTCTATGAATCTAACTCTCAGTATCGGTAGTCTTTTTGTTCTTTCAGCAGGCAGGCATTGATAAACATCAGTAATAAGTGATCAAGATCTGTAATTACAGTGAAGAGAAAGTAGGTTTGATTTCATAGAGGAGATGGGTGATAAGCCACTCACAGCAGTCTGGAAATTGGGTGGCTGTGCTGCACACTGTCCAGGTGGGGCCTTTGGAAACGATGCTCAGGCCAGTCTTTGGGAGGATCAACTTCGTCTCATCCAGCAAAAGTAAATTCAACGCACCTTGTGCCTCTCCTGTGGTTGACCCATGCCAGCGGTGCCGACATTTGTATCTGAGATGTTAGTTCAATGGCTTCTGGAGGTGTCTCCAAAAAAAAAAAAAAGCAATGTTTTATTTGAACACCACTTAATTCTGTGAAAATGAGGAAATACAACAGTTGCATACAGGTTTATAAATCTAATTTATTTCTGAATAGCTTGATCTCTAATAACAAACAGGGACTCAAAGTCCTTCGCTTGCCTGCAAAGGTACTAAAGGCCTTTAGCCTGTCTGCTACGTCTAATGGAGACAAGTAGAGACAAAAGAGTCTGCTTGCAGATCTGATTTCGCAAAGAAAGACCCCTGATTACCACAGCTATGCTGACAGACGTGTCAGGATCTCAGCTCACGTTTGATCAAGCATCTGCTCTACCCCGAGTCCAAATCCTCTTCTCCCCTAGCCCAGCACCTGGGGCAGACACAATCCTGCACCTGAACTCGGCAGCACATGTCCCTGTGTCACAAAGCCACAACTGCAGGAAGCAAAGGAGGTCACGGGCCCGCAGATCACAGCTCAGAGCATGTGGTGGATGCACAGCGCTGCAGACACATTGACTCCTATGGTAATGATGGAATCAAATGGTGTAACTCCAAAAACACGTGTCATACAGGAAATCAAAGTGAATTATCCTAATGATTTTGCCTAGAGACATAAACAGCTGCTGCAAACTAGCACCAACTGTAGCAAAATTTAGGTGTTTATTCTCAAAAGCAGCTTATTTCACATCCATTTACAATGAAAGACTGATTATTTCCATTCCAGGAAGTACTGTATAATTTGAAATCTATTTTTAAAGTACACTACTTATAAGAGCTCCCACAAACCTTTAAGGAAATCTTGAGTCCACAAGGCTAAGCAAACTTTACGGCATGTTCCTTAGGTCTATAATGCATCAAAATGAAATGCTAAACAGCATGGCTTGCAGGGACTTAGATTTGGATTTTAGCATTCTCGCCCCAAGCTATTCGTAGGTTCAAGAAACATTTGCTTTATATTGTATTCTCTTTTGGAGATACTTTTTCATACCCTTGTTTTACTTTGCTTTCACCACCAACTGCAGAATTGACACAAGTATGAAGTCTGATTAATAAAATTATTATCTTATGGCTTAATGGTCTTTCAGAATAGTACTTTAATCTGTCTTGGTCTCAAGATGAAAAGCATTCAGAGGATGTGACTTACTGTTCTTAATTTAACCTTTGTTCATCAGCTAGATTTTTTTTTTCTTCTAATCTTAAGAAATTGCTTCTAAATTTAGAATCAATGTCTGCTCCTGAAATAATGAACAAAAATCCACCTGACAGCTATGATTTACTAATAAAGTATAAAAGAACACCAAAGCCTACTTATTAAATACCATGCTCTGGGGCTGGCAAGTTTTGCCCCACTTTAAAAAAATGAACATATTACAAAAATATGTATTTTTATGTTTTATTAAACTCTGAGCTTTGTCAAGTGTTGTCTCTGCTTTCCTGCAAAAATATTACTTTTTGGAATTCTGAATTATTTCACTCAAGGAGGAAAAAAAAAAATGGAAACATGTTTTCCAAATAAATGAATCACCCAGAAACCCTTTTGAAAGATAAGTAGATTTTGACAGCCAATGTCTTTAACTGTCCCCTAGATGAACAATTTCTTCAAGAGCAAGAATGCCCAAGTGAAAATTCTACATTTGTACAGCACAGATGCTTGGGACTACGCATGGCACTTTGAAAAACATAAAAGCAATTAATTTCTAATTATATTTCCAAAATAATTATTTTTATAATTTTGGAACCAATTAGGAATAAACTCAGTTTTTCTCGGTTGCGTTTCCCAGGCAGAGAGTTACCCAGACTATAAAATCACCTCCCCACTTCCCACATTCACCATACTGCAGGGCTGGCAGGCAGCAGAGCAAAAGGGTTTCTGGCTGTTCCCAGGACCTCAGAAGGTAAATGGATATACCAAGAAAAGGCAATAGCAAGGCCAAATTACAACAAGAAGTAATAGGATCCAGGAAATTTCAGTCACAGAAAGGGATGCCATTCCAGCTGAGGTTTAGCTTCACAACCGTGGTGATAATCTGCACTTCAGACAGGACTAATTCAGATATGATCTGTATTTACTTCTTTTCAATCTCATGGTAAGCAGGGGAGCACAAAAAAAGGATCATTCTGGCTATGATTTGTTCCAAGTCTTTGTTCTGAGGATCGCCAGTCTCCAGGGGCATTCCTTATTAATGGATTCCTGTGACTGACACTTTCTTTGTCATGAAAGAGAAGCAGTAAAATGTGAGGTTTATGGATTCAGATGTAGCTTTCCTAGTTTAGGGCTCCTATTACTTATCCGGTTATTATTTCATGACCAAGCAAATGTTTTAAAACCTTCCTCATTTTCTTGATAATGTTGATTTAAGGTAAGGAGATGAGTTGTTGAATACAGACAAAATAATCGGTTCAATTAATGTAGGCTCATTAGGTCCTTAGACCTAGTCTGAATGCAAGATACTCTTCAACAGGCTAAAAAGTCTTTTGCTTTCTTTAATAAGCCATAAATCATTCAAGGAGCTCCGACAATCAACGATGCAACAGCTCTGCCTCAGAGGATCTGAGCACTGGAGTCCAGCAACTGGGCAAAGCCCTCAGTGCAAGGATGGAAATTGAGACCCTCAGTTTTGCAAGACCCCACCTCATTCACTGAGCATTGGAGACGCAGTCAGGCGGCAGGGTCTGCACACAGCCTGCTATTCAGTGGGGCTTTTTTTTGCTGTGGGCCATATAGGGTGAGACAGAGAAGTGCTTTTAGCCAAGAAAAGCAGCACTACCCGCACCACACACTCAGAACTGCCAGCACAGTGACCCCTTTAAGATACTTCCTACATTTCCTCTTGGAAAAAGGGTTTACCCCAGGGACATCTCCACATCTTTGAGAAGCTGTAGATTTTTGAGCATCTGCAGGGACAGCTGGCGTGATGGTTACAGCAGCTGTCGCACTTGAATTATGAAATTGTGCATCGCCCAAGGAAAGGATCAATGTCATGCAAATCTCATAAACCTGAATTCAAGTCACAAAGAAAATGAAGGTGGGAAAGATAACTGTTCTGATGTTGTGAGCCAGTATCGTTTGAATCACTCCATAATTTCAAATAATACATAGCATACCGTGTGCTATAATATGTACTGCATCTCTGAGGCTTCCATCTGAACAGTCATTTTATTTTGAAATGTCTACTAAAACTTTATTAAAATCTTTAGGGGAAATAAACAACATTAGTGAAACAAGAAGGCTATGGGGGTTTTAAATCAAACTTCACTAAAACAATTATTTTTTTATTATTTTTTTTTTTACTCAGACCCAGCGAGAGATGATGTTGTCAGTCCTTCAGCATGGTTTTCCTGCTTGAGAAAATTATGCCTTGGTACACAGCTGATTAGTTATGTGACTGACCTAATTTATTATGTATCACTGCTACTTCAAAAGAGGAACAGCCCTGAACAAAGAAATTAAAGTTACATCAGTATAAAAGACCTGTCTATTACATGGCTAACAGAAATAATTACATTTACTATTTTTTAACTTGCTATTCAATACCCACTGCTTTGTGTGAAAAGAAGAATTTACTCTTAATGAAATTCAGGTAATTAATAAAATAACAGCTGAGGTTGTGTGCTCGCACATTGCATGCAGGAGGCTTCCAAGAAAAGCTTCTCCCCAAGCCTCAACTTTGCTTTCAAGAGATTCCCACCAACCCAGGGAGCCCATAGGATCCGTAAGAGGTCACCACCAACTGCTCAAAACCCTTTAACACCCCACAGCTGGGTCCGGCCCCCTTTAGAGCACAGAGGAGCACATCAACTATTGAGGAATTACCAAAATCACACCATTTAGTTCCTCAGGTAAACATGTTGGGAGGTTTAGAAGAAAACTGCAGAACAAGTGACAGTTGACAGGTCTTACATTTCCATCCTACATTTTTATTCTCTTATTCTTTTCCCCAAGTAATTTCTACAGACCAAAGACCTCATGCAGTGCTAAGTTCTCCATGTCAGAAGTTACCGGCTCCTCTCAGCTCAGGAAGTGCAAAACTTGCTGAGGGTAGGCTTTCTAGACACCAACTCATCAGTGGAAATGCACATCTTTAAAAAAAAATGCTGAAAAATCTTTTCTATTATTCATTTACATAAACATGCACTAAAGATCCTCTATTTAAATAACCTAGGACATTCAAAGACAAAATCGATACTACTTCACAGCCCATGAATCAATTTCAGTACTGTAAGAGGACAGAAACATCATCCTGTGATTTACCCTATACACTCTGGATACCAATAGTAAAGATGACATGACCAGGAACTCATCATGGGACATAGATTTGGTTTTCCTCGATCAGAACTTCCCTGGATTCAAACAGGGCAAAAAGGCAATTAAGTGTCTCGTATCTGGATTATTTAAGGGCTTTACCTCAAGTATTTTCCCCTGTCCATCTTTTTAAGACACACAAAAGAACTGAAAAAAATTATTTACTTACTGTAAAATTCTTAGTGCTACAATCAAAATACATGCAAAGTATACAAGTATACAAACTCCATCTGATTTCAGTTTGCAATGGTTTGCCTAATCATCAATAAAATTTGAAGTTTAGATGAATAACTATTAAATTTTTTATTTTAAAAATTACTTAAATCATTATTTTAAACCAGAAGTAATTGCAAGTGAAGACAAGGTCACTGTTAAAATACTGCAGACCATCAGTGCCAGCAGTACATTCCCTTCTCTAGAGGATTACATCCACTTTGCAAAAGGGAATCACCTTCAGTTATTACAGCAATTCCAGTGTGGACAGAAATGCTGAGCTAGCAAACTGGCAGTTAACTATTGCCATGATGAACTGGCAAGCAGCAGAAATTAGAGGAATATATTCAAAAGAGTCCAAATAATCAATGCAATGAGCAGCAAACCAATAAAGCATTTTAGTGACCTTTCTCGGGATCATGCAGTTGATTAATGTACTAATAGACTTACACATAAGAAGTTACCCATGTATATTGCTGTCAGTTTTTAATGGAGGGTTCTCAGAAGTGCTTCATGATTAACATCACACACCACTTTAGTTAAACAAGAAAGGCCATTAAACTCCCTGTAAACACAGCCCGATTTAATCTCTTTAGCAGCACACTAACATGCATAGCAAACAATACTCTTAAGCAATATTTGCCATGCTTAGAGGACCTTATCTGCACTGCTTCATGATTACTGAAAACAAATAGTTAATTCCTTGCATTCACCACATTCTTGGTTATATTCCCACTTTAAATTTCTGTTACTGATAGCATCAAGGCAGCAAAGCAAATAAATCCTCAGGTATCTTTTTTGACTCCTATATACTTAAACATACTAGAATACACCTTCCACTGACTTAAAGTTCTGCTTATAATGCTAAAAAAATGCTACAAAACATTAAAATGTAAGAATTGCTACTTTAAACAGAATTTAAGAATTACAGCCACCTAGGACATTATGAAGTACCCTAAGCATTACAGTCCTCCAGATCAGATTATCCCTAAATCAAAGATGCAACCATGAGGTGAGTTGCTGACCTACCAAAAGGATGTGAACTGGTAAATTTACCACCATTCGAACTGGCTGACTATTTCTGCAAGGGGCCCCCCATCAGTTCTGAAGAGGCCAAGGACACCTCCTCTCTCATTTCAGTTTCACTTCCTAAGACCCAGACCTGTTCATGACTCAACCTAAGAACCCGCAGGATGCAGAAGAAGCAGGCAGCAGCTGAACCACACCACCAGAAAGCTTCACAGGTCATTGGCTATAGCTCAAAGTTTGAAAAAACACTGTCTACTTTCAGAAGAGACACTGAGAAGGCACCAAATTGAAATAATCCCAAGGTACCCAAACCCTTTGGTTTCTGCTTTTTGTATGGGATGCACAATGACCTCTAACATTGACCCAACTTTCCCAATTTTGAGGCACGAATGATAAAGAAAACTTCCACCCACTAAGCCTTTCAGATCCTTCACAAGTAATCTAGCACTACAGATCACAAAATGCCATCAACTCAACTCACTACAAGAGGTATCCAAGGCTACACTTAGCTAAAGGGGCAAATTCCAACCAGTGGACAGAATCACAAGGACAGAATAGTTTCTCACTACCCCTAGTGAAAAGCTATCCAGATTTATCAAGCCTCTTCAGTATGTACATGTAAGTGGGAGGGAAAAAAAAAGGCTGTTTGAAGGTTCCTTACCTACTATTAGTACATGAATCACTCCCCTCTGCATTGGGGAAGGAGGTCAGTCGGTGTTCTTACATGGGCTGAGGGTGTGGGAAGAAGAGGACTGAAGGGGAGATAGCAGCATCTTCACAGAACACTCTCTTTTCCCATAGCTGAATTTGTTTGTTGATAAAATTCACAATTTTGGCACATTTCCTAGAGCCTCAGTTGCCTCCACATCTCCAAGTGGCCCTCTGGCAAAACTTCTTACGGCATACATCTAGTAACCCAAAAATCTACTGGTTGTTTTCTTCTGGAGCAGACTCTGACTTTCTGACCACCAGATGGAAGTGCCACCACGCACAGCACACACGGCTTCTGGAAACCACTGGCAACACACACGGCAGTGTCTCGATTGTTTGACAGCATTACCAGCAGAAACCACTTCAAAGTCTTTACAGGCCTCTTACTCCTTTCTGGATGAGACTCAAGACACTGAAGTTATCACAGTATTTGAAACATACAACAAAAAGATGTATCTCCTTCACACGCTGTTATGACAGTTCTTAGACCCAAAGGAATTAGATTGGGGCTGGGATTCTCAGCAGATAATGATATTATTATTTTCCCCTTACTGGTCTGGCAGGGTCCATTGCATTATCTGAAAATTTGCCACATCTCAGCTTATTCCTTTCTCTGTATGATTTTCCTTCACTGAATATATTTTTTTATAAAAATACATGACATGTTTTTAGTAAGGCAGTCACAAATATTGCAAAAATTATGGCCTAGCACTCTCAGGTAGCTCACCCCAAGGTAAGGAAATAGTTTACATCCTGGTTACCTTAAGTTTGACAAATTGGTGTGGGTGATTTTGGCAACTAATACACAGATCAACATACCTTCGGGTTACCTGAGGATGTTGCAAAAGAAAAAAAAAACCACAGATAAAAACCAAACAAAACCTATATGTTAAAATAGTTCTAGAACAATTTTTAATCATTTACAGTAAGTTCCCAACACTCTCCTGGCAATTCATACCCACCTGAAGAAGCTCATAGGAAAATTCTCTTGATTAAAATTTCTATGTCCCTTGATCTGCTGTACTGCAGAGGAAGAAAACTGCGAGTAGCTTGACTTTGTGTTGGTTTTCAGTAACACCAAAGCTCTTAGGCATTTAGCATTAGAATCTCATTGAAAGCTAAGACTACCATTGGAAACAGCACTGAACATCACTACTAAGAACCACCAAAGCTTTATTTGACATGAATACAACATAGCTTTCCACAATTCTGCTTTAAAACACTTTGTCCTTCTAATCTATCACTGTTTACAAGAAAATACAAATTCTGTGCATAGGTACAAACTCTAAATGAACACGTTTCGTCTACCCAAACCTCTCATTCTATGGTTACAGCACAGTGCCATCTGCTGTGCATTTGTTTATGTACAATTCTATCAGCAATCAAATCGACACAGGAAACCTCATGATGGTTATTTAAAAACTTTGAGCGTAAGCAGTTCTACAGTAAGCAGTTCCGTCACTAGCATTTTGCACAAAAATAAGATTGAGCACTGCATATTCTCTTCTGCCAGTGTACAAAAGGCTACACAGATGCGTGCTAGCATATGGGTGGCTGCTGAAGAAAGAAATCAAATGAGACCATAGGGAAACACTGCTTCTATTTCTCTCACAAAAAAAAGACCATTTTTACAGTCACAGCTGGGGCTTACATGAATCTTCTACAATTAAATATTAATATGCATTTTTAACTGTGTTCCCTCATTAACAACAAATTATGCCACAGACTGTAAGAAAGCTGCCAATTTTCAGAACTCACTTTGCTCCAGCTCACTATGTCTGCCATAAACACCTGATTTTTTATTTTTTTATATGTATTTCCAGAGTAAAATAGGAAGCAAAAAATAAACGTGTGTCCTTGGATACTGCCAATGAAATCTTCACGGTGAAACTTTGGGATAATATATCTCAGCATAATTACTTCATCAGTCTGCACTGAGGTGAGTAATACAGTGAGATGCACTCGCCTTATCTGTAGATATTCCTGCTCTATCCTTGCCTTATCAAATGAGCTATCAGACTCTCAAGGTCTCCTTCCCTATTCCAACTTTACCTTTCCTTGGAGACCCTAAACAGCCCTGCCTTTCCAGTGGCTAAAAACCTCACTTTGGCCTAGAGAACAGCTGTGTGCCTTTGCCACCAGAGAGACTACAGGACTGGCCAGCAAGAGTCATTAATGGAGGAAAAAAAACCACCCTCCAGGTACCACTTATGCATATAAGCACACATTAAAAATATCTGAGGTCTCACAGTGCTTCTAAACCTCTCTCCCCATGACTCACTACTGAGCAAGAGCCAAGGAAAGGGGCCAGGTTTTTAGCGCAGCGCCTCATCCCAGCCTCAGGGAGCTCCCTGCACCCCAGGGAGGGATGCACCTGCAGCAGGAACAGGCACCTTCTGCTGCTCCATCACCAAGAGTTTTTTTGGAGATACTGGTCCACGCTCCTCTTCCTCCAACACGTTTTTACTTGTGCAACTGAGTACCACAACTGCGTTTGTGTTGGTTTGTATTTTAACTTAGACATCTGAACCCATTCTCAGCAGCATTCAGTCTCCTGAAAATGTAACATCTCTCATTAAACAGAGAGGGAATTTATCTACTGCTTTATGCATTCTCAGTTTCTTTACTACATGAACTGAAACATGCTGCATATACGGACTTCACAGAGGTGATCCCAGAAGGTTGTGTCTCAGTATTTCAAATACTACTTACAATTTTATCACAAGCAAACTTCTTTGCAGATCAGGTGACCCTCAAGCTTACATTTTTACAGTCACAAAAAATGCTGAAGAACACTGTTTGTGCTCACAAGCTGGAAGGTAAACATCAAATAGCAAAGAAATTAATTTTACATTGTGAGTTTTCAAATGCTTTGGTTTGGTAACGCTGCAGATGGTTAATAACACCGCAGCTGAACTCTCTTGACTATCTCAAGAATGGCAAGTGCTTCAGTTTTGGAAGGAGGAGGAAGCTAGAGCTCTCCCGATGACAGAGCAATAGCAGCAGGCATGGGAAAAAAAAAAAGATTAAGGTGATAAAAGATACTGCTCTCATATTAAATGTATCAGATTTGGCCGCTGTGGTATTTCATCGATTACAAAATGAACAAGCAGCAAAATAACTACAGAAAGGTACAAATATTTTGTCGCAGTCACACCAGCCCTGCCAACCCCAAAATGTACACTGCTAAATCACTGACACTGCTTGCAAATTAATGATCTCTACAGAGAGAATTTTAGAGCAACAAAACACTTCAAATAGCTTATGGCGAGTTAAGCAATGAAAACAGATAAACCGAAATTATTCTGATAAAACAATATCACAGTTAAGTCATGAAAGTCTTGACGTACATTACCTTAGCAAAAAGCCAAGGCTTCATGCCCCTTTCCAGCCGGCATCCACAGAAGTTCCTCAGAAAAATGTCAATCACAGCAGGAAACTCAACCCCAGTTTTGAAAATAGCCAGAAACTACTAACACTCCTGAAAACACAGAGTACTTTGCTCTAAAAAAACCTGTAAATTAAAATCACATAGAGAAAGATACACTAACAAAGTTGTGCTCTGATATCCCCTTCAGGCCTCAAAAGCATTAAAGTAAACTCATTAGTGTAAAATTATAAATTCATAAATTGCCGTTCATTTGAAAAGACAACTTATCAAGTAAATCTGTTGAGAAAGTATTAATGTCTCCATCCAGAAGACAAAGACTCTGTTAATTAAAGTCCTGTTTTGATTAAAATAATAATAAACATGATACCCTATTCCTATCATTCTTATTTGTGTAATGCAGCTACAGATACACTGCCCACAGGTGACTCTCCAGGCTTTGATTTCCCCCTACTTTTCTCCAAAGCCACTGGCTGCAGCAGAGCCCATGAACACAAGACCTCAATCCTCCGTACATTACATTTTGCTCAGCTGAGCGCTACTCTGAGCTACCCCAACTTTCAGTCAAGTCAGATTATACCAGTTTTAAAGGTGAAGGAAATAAATCCTGATTCCTTAACAGCACAGTTCATGTACGTTCTCTATGAGCCACGTTTTAACTAGTTTTGTGTTTTCACTTATTCTTGCAGGAAAACAGAACCAAGCGGAGTTGGTCTTATAAGACTGCTTAAATACCAGTAGGGTTTAAGCATGAGCAAGTCATTCTGACTCCCAAGCTCTTGAAAAAGCAGCTTATATCAATCAGTAACTTGACATGCTAAAATCTCTCTACTCTAAAACTGTGAACGTCACACTTATAAAAGTGTGGTAGCTGCAAAACCTGTAATACAGATTCACCTAGAAGTAATACATTCATTGAGCAATCCGAATTGTCCTCCTTCCTGGCTTGTACATAATAGCTGACCATCGGTGCCAACAAATGCCATTACTTCTTGAATTCAAGCAATAGAGGAATCTGCCAATGAATGCATGTTTAGAAAGCTCATTTCTCAGATCCTTGGCACAGCAGGTTAATCCCACACCTTCATCATTCATCCAGTGAACAGAGAAATAGTAAATGGAAAACTCTCCAGCAGTTTCAGGTGGCACCTCACGTGGTAACTGTTATCACTCAAGCATGACTGCAAAATATCCCCTAAAACTCTGCAGCTTGCACAACATAACAGTTGATTTATGACTTTTCAGAAGTTCTCACATAAAAATTTGTTGACCTTTTTTGGGGGAAAAAAAAACCAACCTACAGAAATTAAGGGAGTCAGCACCATGCAGCCAACTAACTGTTCAGATCATTAGCAACTGCAGCAGGAAACACACCTTAAAAGTTGGTCTAAAGAACAGGACTGGTGTCTTTGTATTGTATAGAAAAAACTTCAGGGGAAACTTGTTTCAGTGTTAGCTCAGCTGCTGCTTTGATTCTTTACTCCTAATAACCCCTCACCCGAGGATGTTCTAAAATGGTCAAAGCAGAAGGCTTATGATTCTTCACTGTACACAATATTATTTCCTGAAATCTGTTATCCTGAAAG
>NW_010174430.1:0-49156 GCF_000695765.1 Mesitornis unicolor | reverse complement strand
TGGAATCTGTTACCCTGAAAGAGGGCTGGTGGGGGGGGGGGGGAATTACAAATCCCCATGATGAAACCTAAAGAAATCAAATCTCTGCTAACACACCAGAGGGCTGTTGTTGAGTTTAGCACTTTTCATTTGGTTTGGGGATTTTTGTTGTTTATTGGTTTTGTGTTTTGTTGGTTTTTTGTTTGGTTATTGTGGTTTTTTTTAAGAGAAGAACATCAACTCCCCAATACAATTTCAGTCCACTAAGTTGACTATTTCTTTCAAAGTACTTGAAAGACAACTTCTGATCAGATAACTCCATGTTTTAAGGTCAAAATCACTATGAACTTTGAGGGGATCATTCAGTCACACTAGCAAAGGTTTGTGTTTGGAAGACTTGGTATTTTTCTTGCTCAGTCTCCAAAACATTAAGATCTAAAGCCGGAAGTTAACTTCTTATAAGAAGTTACTTCTCATAAACCTTATAAAAATATCCCCAAGAAAAATATATGCACATACATAATCCACTCATACCTGTTCTGTTTTGGGTTTGCTGATGGTTTTACATAATCAATCAGGAGGCTGGCAGTTTCTATTTTCAATCCTGTCAGACACCAGTGTGGAAAAAAAGGCATTTGAGTCACTGGTAACCCACTAGTGACTTCTGACTAAGACAAGACAAGCAAAATCCTGGTTCCCCAAAGACCCTTCTTTTTTTTCCCAGCACAGTTACTAGAAAACATCATAGCTTTGAAAGGTGATGGCAGCCTGCACTCTGCTAATGAGTGCAACAGAAACTGGGATGCATGAAATAACCTGTGTAAGATTGATACCTATGTAAGAATGATGTAAAAGCACAGTTTCATCCTTAATGAAGCACTGTAACAGGAATTCGTGAAAAGAAGGGACAGCTTTAGGAAGCAGAGACTTTAGGAAGCAGTGGCTCCAGGGTGAAGACAGCTTTGTCCTCCACCTGGCCAGCCCGGCATGAGAAACCAAGAGCTGGTTGTTCAGTAAAAAACCTAAAATCCCCGTTTCATCAGTTTTGCTCTCTGCACAGTCAGCTGTTATCTCCTGTGTTCAGCAACTGGAATGTCTGTATTTTGAAGAGTAAAGCAGCACTCTTTTTGAGCCAGAACTGGTTGGCTGTTGTGATATTCCTTATCTACACAACAGGCATAGCTGTAAGACTAAGTTCCCCTTTAATTGCCAGAACTAGTACAATTTCACTGAACACAGTTAAGCATCATCACTATTGCTCAAATGCAGAGTTTGGTTTGCATTTACAACGTATCATCCAGACCCTACTACTCTGACTTCCACATTGCACCTGGGATTTGCCAGGAGCCTCCCAAATCACAAAACTGGCCATGGAAGGCACTCCGGGTAAGGAGACAGTGTCTAAAGCTGTGAGCCTCAAAGGACCCAAGAGCTTATTCTATAACTTGTTTTCCCAACCTAAGAGACTGGGGAAAAATAAAATTAATTTTAAAAACATGTTCCTTTACACAGAATGGGGAAAGGGTGAAGAAAGAAACTACCAAACCACCGAAGTCTCCCAGATTCCCAAGCTCCGTTTCACATTAATTTTGTCAGACCGGCTGAGAATCACACAGACCCAAGCAGTCAACAGACTGCAAGTCCAACTGAATTACACTCGGACAGTGACTGCTTCTGTCCCCCACAGGCAATGGGGAAAGGCTTGGCCCACATTATTTTTTGAGGGTTATGTACAGTTTACTCTCTGTTTTTCCATCAGTGCTAGGGATACCAGTGTCTGTCTGTCTGACTCATGTTTGGCACCAAGGCCCATTGTCCATATACTTTCTGATTTCTTGTCACGTCGTGGAAACATCACAATTACACATTTTCTAACACTCTTCCTGAGGACACTTGTCAGCAGAGGCAAGTGTAGCAGACATTAAAATCAGAGGAAACTTTCCAAAGGAATCAACGTGTCAGAGTTTTCTGGGGGTTTTTTGTGTAAGATGAGCACGAAATGTTGTGACAATTTTAATATAAGCATTAATGTGTGTGGACAGAACACGCATTAGTCCGTTCAGTGGTTAACTTTGATATTTGATACACCCATCCCTGGCATTAGGATCTCCCCTGCAGCCTTCAGTTAAACATCCACACATATCCAGGATTCAGGACTCCTCATCCTTCCTGATTTCAAGTGCTCAAATCTCTTCTGGGAGCTTGGGCTAATTTTTTTCCCCTTCCTTTTCTTAAATACATTCTATTCAACTGTGTAAGGGTTCGAGCACTTACTAAGACATGGGTTAATCCCCTACCCAGCAAAGCAGTGTTCCAGAAGAGCCCACCAAGTTACAGAGGGAGGGAGAGCAGGAGAAAGGCTTAGAAAAAACCACCAAGCAATAGGCACACATCATGCTTTCAGATCCACTTTGAAGAACACAAGATACCCTGGGCCACAAAGAGACAATATAAAAAGCGCAATTTGTAGCTTCGTGATAGGAGCACTCTGCTTAAAGAGGGGATACCAGAGACAAAATTCCCAATGCTCCTTAGACAATTTACCCAACTGCCACTTAAAATCAAATACATGAAGACGAGAACTCTTGAGACAAGAGCTTTTCTCCTCCTGTGGAACACTAGATTAGAGGAGTTACACTCTTCCACACATGCATTTTCTCCAGCTCTATGAATCTTGAGGAAGTTTTTCCTGCACAGCTTCACTATCAGGAGACGAGAATGACCATGTTACAACTGAGCATCCCACTTGAGGGTAAAATTTCTCTTGTGAGCCTCTTGGGTTGACAAAGGCACTGAATGAAAGTTCCTTCTTTCATAGCAAGCATCCCAATAACGACACTATACAAGTAACTTATATAACCTAACCTATATAAAAATAAGGCTCTAAGTTTTCAGTGGAAAGGGCTGCAGCTGTCCTGTTTCATGCTGACAAGAGATCAAATCCATCACCTCAAGCTCCTGAAGAGGCCAGCACATGGCCAGCCAGCAAGCAGCTCACCTCAGTCACACAAATATTGGAAAGATTTTTATTAAACCCTCTGTAATCAAAGGTGACAAAGCAAATGAATTTCCACATTTTCACTGAAATTCACAAGGTTTCATACAGAGAAACAAGACAACATCAAGCAGCCCATTGCCATTCACACCCCTTTCCCCTTCAGCATTTAACTTCCAACCTCAGAATTATCAGATCTACCAGCCTGAAATAAAACAAAAAATATGTGTTAAAAATTATGATCATTAAAGGGTTGGAGAAAACATCAATTATGATAAATAAGTCATCCCCTTACCGTTATTTTCAGAAACCTGTATTTTTTGCTGATGTTCTTGAAAGACTCTCAATCACCATCACCTATTTACTGTCATGCATAAAATACCAACTGCAAACTAAAAGTTAAGCATGAGCCAGATGTCTGACATACATCAATTTTACAGTTTGTTTCACAAATAATTTTATTAAATGTCTGTGCTTAAGGAAAAAATCTTTCTGAATTTATTACAAAAACAACACCTGCCCTGCCTGTTATTCTTACACTGACACCAGGACCGATGTCTGCATTTTTCAAGTCAGTAGGTGTCACTGCCCTTTTAAATCTAGAAAGACATAGCTTATCTTAAAAACTTCAGGAAGAAGTCTCAGACTTCTTCCATTGCCTGCAGTAAAACAACCACAACAGATACACACCACATCCTCCCTTCCCTCTCTTCAACGCCCAAGGAGGGCATGTTTTGCTTACTGTATGTTTTATGATATAGAAAAAAAAACAACCACCACCAAAACAACGTTAACAACTATCGGGTTATTCTTATGAATCACAAAACTGTGTTTTGGACTCTACATAACCTCACTGGTACAGCCTTGCTGTCTCCTGGTGTTTCATAGCTGAGCACAGAAATCAATCTTAACAAGTGCAGAGCATCTCCAAAGAACCTCAGGCTCTTGCTTATCTTTGCCTCCAGACCTTTCCTTTCTCCATAGCCTCAAGAAGCCAAAGCCCCACAGTCCTGAGAGCACTCTCCCACCTGCTTCCCTGCCACCACTGAGCCAAATTTGTGTGAAATATTTTACATCAGCTCCTGCATGGCACATGACTGGAATACATGACCAAAATGACATCATACAATATTAAAATATCCACAATAAGAGCACATTAAGCAGGGGTCCCACAGCTCAGTGCACTCTGTTAGTAACAGTTATGGAATATAACATATGGAATATATCATTACATTAAATACAACCATTCAGATTTCTTGAGCTACCCAGAAATATGCAGATTTATCAAGCTGAAGTGTTCTCATTTAAGACTTCATAGAAGATACGTCAACAAATACTACCTGTCAGGAGTGACCTTCAGGCTGGTTTCAGCCTTACCACCAGCAACTGAGCTAATGAAACATAATGACATCCGAGCAGACCCTTTACCAGTTGTACAAGGAGCAAACCAGCACGGATATTGCACTCGACAACCATATGGTGGCTATCTCACAAGGAGGTGCTCAAAAATCTGCTCGGAGGCATCCCTGAACCAGGGCCAGAGCAGAGTCTTCAAGAAGCGTGGCAGACAACACCAGAAAACTTGAACTGAAACCCCAGGCACAACTGCTCTTGGCATCCTCCCTTTCCTAAAACAGAAGCATGCAAAGGCATTTAAATTTCCTCCTACACAGTCCAAAATTTACTCCTGGTCCTACAGAACAGACACTTGATGGTAGGATTTGATGATCTTAGAGGTCTCTTCCAACTTTAATGATACTATGACTAAAAAAAAAATATACTTTTAAAAATGGATGCATCTCTGCCTTCCTAGTTTAATAGAGGTTTTGATAGTTACAGCTGCTTTTGGTCCACTTGAAGTGAAAGGTAGCAAGACAGAGCATGGAGATTACAGTAAAAGGTTCCAAGATGCATTTTGTCTCTAAAGGGAGGAAAAAGAAACACTTCTAAGGCTTCTGGCTTTGCTTTAAATAAGGACTTACTTTTATCACTATCAATAGGGAATGAGACTTTGTTGTTCTACCTGAAGTCATGGTTACCACCAGAAAATAACTGTACATCACTGTTTTCACATGCTACGAGCAATATTTTTGAAGAGGAACTTCAGATTCTTTTCTTAAGGGAAAAAAAAAAGTCAACATTATGGATTCAGGTCAAATACCAACTGGGGAAAAAAAACCCCAGCACCTCTTCTCATAAAATAATCTTACCCAGAGCTGAAGTGTAGACCTTTGCAAAGACACTACATCTGCTACTGATTTACCTTAAGCAAATGGATCACTGCTAAGAAATTAAACTTTTCTGAATAACTGAGGGTGAGAGGGAGACAAACTCTTTCCAGCCTTCTTATAAAATATGCATCGAGTCCCTATTCCTAGATAAATCTCCTAGATGTACAATACGAGCTGCTTTCTGAGGAGAACAAACTCATTTCAGAACCAAGATGGCCATAGTCCACCCCACATCACAACAAAAACAGGATATACTTACCATAACGTAAGTCTATTTACCAATTGCATGCTGTTTCAATGTTTGGAAAGTTAAGCTGTTTAAAGAAATAAATGAACATTGCTCTCTATGGTACACAAGAGTTTTCTTAGTACAAGAAGAAAAGCTGGAGTGTTTTTTTACTTTAACAGAAAGGTTTCCTTTTCACTGCTTCATTTTTTATCTGCTTTTTAATACAAACATGCCAGCAGTTGGAGATAATTCACAGCTAAATTCACAATTTTTGTAGGTTTTTTCATTGGTCTTTTTTTTTTAACCACAACTCTTTAAAATTTCTTCACACACTGAGTACCAACAGCACTTCCACAGTAACTGGGGGATCATGTCAAATTTGCTTAGCCTGGTATAAACTTCAATTATTACTTCTACCCTGCTCCACCCAGTTATTGCTCTTGAATCATGACAAGACCTGAGTTTTCCTTGTTTGCTGTCTTTGGAAAAGGTGTTTGTTTGCTCTCTTGAAGTGGCTCCCACTGCAGAAAATTAATGAATCAATAAATACATAAATATTTTCAACCCTTTTGACTCCACTCAGCGTAATCCTCCCTGAAGTCACGTAGATTGTACTGAATTTTAAGGAAGTAAGGTTCTTATGAAGCACTTGCAGAATTCTGCAACATTCTTCTAATAGAAATATCCCTGTTAATTTGGTCGCTCCAAAGCTGTGATATCCCCAATGTCTCTATACATCGTCAGTCACAAATGCCTTTGATCCCATATGCATCTCAATTCTGGTGCACACAATTCTGGTGTGATGTTGAAAGTCTCATTCTGCTAAAATGATGTTTTTCTGCCTTATCTATTACAAGGATACACTGAGACTGAATTTATTTAATTAGAAATCATTTTTACAGGTGCACAGGAAGAAAGAAACGGTGCTGCTACTGGGGAGAGCGTTGACAGCATCATGCGCAAGGAGAAGAGATCAAGGACAACTGATTAAAATCTTGGCAATTCATTTGGGCTCCCCAAACCTGTATTATGATTGCTGCCTTTTAGCCAGACCATTCCAATACGAGACATAAAACATGTCACACGTTGAAATGAGCGCAACAGACATCTGAGGGACAGCAACAGAATACGGTTGTTACTCACTTCATGGCCAAATTCTATGCAGTCATCACTGATGTATTCAGTAGCATATTTCAATAAAGGAATTATTAAATTAGCCATAAAGGAACATTATTTTCAAGCAAGCATCACAAACGGCATCCTTTCAGTAATCGGTTCAAAATATGCCTTCTGCTAGAGACATTTTAAAATGTATACAACTTCACAGCTGGGTCTTAAAAACCTGTTAACCTTTGCAGTCCTGCAGTACGATACAGCCAGTTTCAGAGCTGGCTGCTGATACGTTATTGGTTTTGACAAAGTCATGAAAGCTTAGATTAAGCTTCTGTTAAAACCTACAGTTTATGACAGATTTGTCAGGTTTAATTTATTTCTGTTTCAGCTGTATCAAATTATCCCAATTTGAGGCTTTATGATATGATTCTTACCAAAAGAGAACATATTATTTGGTAACAAATGATACAAACTACTGTAGTTCAGTCCAGAGAAAAAGTCATCTAAAGGAATTTACTATAAAAGACAAATATGCACATTTTAGTCACTCAGAAAGCCTTTCTGCACTTTAAAAATAAATGTCCAGATACTCTACATATATTTTATATATTATTATGAAGTCGATCACATTAATTTTCTTCTGTATCTGTAAGTGATACAGACTTCCTTAGGTCAGAGATCTGGTTTCCTCTCCATTCCCATGTTTCACCTGCACTGCCACTAATGAGAATTATGCACAAACCAAGTACAAAAGACCCTTCATAAAAAATTACAGAGTAGAAAACAATGCAGAAAAACCAAAATGGTGTGATCCGGAGCCTGATGAGACTCACAAGAGTTTCTCATACGCTCTGTCTCAAGGATGCCCATCTTGTTCTCGGCGCGGGTCAAAACACCTCACCTCACCAGACACATAAGACGCTTTATCACTTATTAGAGGAAAACATGGGAGGGGAAATAATCCGGATAAAGAAAAACCTGTATTTGAATACTGCATATTCAAATATGCAAATAAGGCTAGAAGGAATTGCTGTAGTTAGTATCAGCTTTGAAAAACTGAAGATATAAAACTGTGCTGGCCAGGTCTAGTTTGTTGGGGTTTTTTTTAAGCCCAGCACTACTAATGTGCATTAGACAGCAAAAACCTTTCTGCTCGTCCCTGGAAGACCTGCACTGGCCTGACCCTTTCTGTCAGCAGCCCTTAGGTGTCACCTCCCCTCACTATAATTTGGAGAACTTCAAGAGGCGGAGGGGCAGCTCTTGGGCTGCCCAAGATGGGCATCTGGGCTCTGTCCAGATGCCCCTAGAGGAAGGGCAGGAAAGTCTCTTCTTCCAACCAGCTCATCTGGGAGCCCCTTCCCTCCATCTATGAAGGGGTGGTGGCAAACCAACATAAGCCTCAGTGTGGTTTCAAAAGGCAGGGGTCTCTGTGGACAGAGAAGCAGGACCCACCACAGGCCACAGCATACATGGGAGCATGTCTTCTCAGGCAGCATCAGCAGGGCTGGGCAGAAGTGGAGCTCTCCAGGGACCGACCACCATCAACAGGTCCACTCAAAAAAAGGAGGCCTCAGAGCTTCCTTCTTCTAAAGTAAAGCCCTTCCAGCAAAGCACAAAAAGCAACAGGAGGGAAGCCTGCCCCCAAGTTGACCCAGTAGCACAGGGCACCAATGGGAGCCTAGGTTCGGAATGGTGAGAAGTATGGACAGCCACAGGTCAGACCTGGAGATGCCATTTCTGCAGGAGTATCAGTTCCAGTTTTTTTTCCACCTTTTTTATGACAAAATGCTTAACTTAGGATTTTATGCTTATGCCAGTAACTCTACATTTATCTGTGGAAGCTAATTTTTCAGCACCACACACTGTGTCAATTAACCTCTTTCAATCATATCACAGAATTAGCATTTACATTTAAACCTATTAAATTATCTTTCCTCCCTTTTTTTGGAGGCGGAAGGTGTTCGGGGTTTTTCCTTTCACATCTCACGACTTGGAGAGAAAGCAAGAGCACTTACTAGCTCTGGTGCAGCCCCTAAAGGCTCCCAAATGCTTCTACATACTCCACTGGTGACACTGTGAACTACCAAGCCAACCACTGAAAGGACTATCTTGGATGGTAAATGGATATTTTTAAGCAATGCATCCAGAATTTCCCTCCCTCCAAACCTCAGAGAAGGCTCTCTAGTGCCTGCCTACCCAGGACAATGAGAATTTAAATGCATATTTACCTCTTGCATGTATGTGTATTGCAGTAAATTATTATATGCCAGGCTCACTGCTACTGAAATTCTGATTTTCCCAAATTAATTACATGGTTTTCCACCTACTTACTATTATATTACTTACTTACTTACTATATTATTACTTAACACACACCTGACAAGAGGGCACAGTTTGCATTAAAAAAAGGTGTTTATGCGTTGACTAGAATTTAAGAGGGAAAAATAAAAAGACAGCAGGGGAAATTGCTAGCTTAGGCAAATGCCTGGAAGGTTATTGATGTCTGTGAAAAGTTTCTGCGTACTCATCAATGCATGGATGCTGACAATAATTGCAGCTTCCCTTGCAGACTCAGAAAGCGTAGCTGCTCCTCCCACATGTCTAGTTCTTCTCAGACTTTTTAAGTTGCACTTACAAACATGGAAATACTATCTTGGTGACAATGAAGGAATATTTTTTTCTTTTTATTACTTATTTAAAGTGAGCTGCTGAGCTGCAGTTCTGCACTGCAGCTGATAGAAAGAAGCTCACAGTTCTCAAGGGCAGCCGATGCATGGCTGCAGCGATCAGCATGCCCATGGTGGAGGTTCAGTGACTTTGCCAACCATGCCATAAGAAATGCCTGGCTCCATGTGTGAGCCTGTACAAGCAATAATAAAGCACAGCAGAAGAGCAGGGAAGAGGTCTTGTCCCAGGATGTCATAAAGCAAGCAATGACATCATGAAATACATGCCATTCTATTTTCATCCAGTTGTAGTTTACAGGAAAGCAGAGTTTCTTTCAATTTGAAATAACTTTGAACACACTCTAAAGTTCTGCCTAATGGAAAATTAGATTGCCTAACAGAAAACTAAGTTTTGCCTAAAATGAAACAAAAATACCGAACAGAACATTATGTCTCTACTACAAACACCAAATGGTGTCATTGCATTCTCACGCTAGAACAAAGACACAGCCTTAAATACCTTCATAAACTTAGACTTCACCACGTTGCAGTAGCTAATCAAGTTTTAGGTTCCTTTTCATTTCTGTTCAGCTTTACTGCATAAAGGGAAAATCCAAAGGAAAGTCATTATACAAAAATTATTAATATTTTGTTTCATTGTCTACACTATTTGTTACCTGTGATTCTACAGCAATAGCCCTAACTCCTAGATCTGAAACCGAATCAGCAAAATGCTAACAATATTACCTTCTTTCTTTTTTTTTTCCAGAGAGAACATCAAACAGGATATTAAAACACATTTCATCTCCAAATATATAATTACCATATATTTAATATATAACATGCAGAAATCACACTAATAAAAAGCATCAAAGCAGAATGGAATGATAATTTACTGCATCCTGCAGCCTGCAAACCACCATTAGTTCATCTGAATGCAAGACACAGGAGTGCTACATCTCCTTGAATTTATGTCAGTGAAGGCTTTCTAAAAGTGGTTCTGCTACCAGACCAAACACTGAGAACTATAGACCATACCCTCCAGCCCAAGTGACCTGGAAGGCAGCACAGGGATGGGTTTTTGGCTCATCACTAACTGTCCTGAACTGCTTCAAGATTTCCCAAACCTAAACAAATTGCTTTATGAAACAAAGTTACAGTTTTACCAAAACAACCAGAATTGGATTTTTGAGATACAGGAGTCTAAGAAAAAGAAGTTTAAGTAAATAGACGCATAAGAGAATCTTTTTAAATGTTCGTATGATCAAATACTTTCCAAATCACACAAGACCACAGCTAGAGGAAACCATGAAAATAGGAGTTCTGCAGGTAAACAACAACTCAAAACACTTGGCTTCATTTTCTCAGCCAACTTTAGCAATTCAGCAAGCATCGCTCTGGGCACTAAATGCCCTCCATGAGAGGAGGGTGCAGGAGCCCACACACATCTTCCAGGGACCAGCATGTGCTTTACAAAAAGCCAAAGCGCATATGGCCCCAGTGAGAGGCTGCAGAATTCCCCCCGCAGTCAAGGAAGCAGCCACACACACACAGCTCTATGCAGTCTCAAAGCCCAACCAAACAATAAACCATGGCTTTCTGTGACTCAAAGGGAAAATAAAGTTGGAAGCAGGTCAAACCTCTCAGGAATGCCTTAACTACAAATAAGTGAATTAGGTGACAACTGAGATACTGTGCACAAACAGAAGTGTCATCCAAAGTGATCACAAAGAAATACTAAACAAATAAAATCAAAAATTCAGCAAATGCACACCACTCCTCAACATATTGCCTCTGATAACATTATCAAGAAAGTTATTCCTCCATGAAGCTGTAAGAAGAGGAAAGAAATGCTCAAGGAACAGATATGGACAGAGAGAAATCAAGAGTAGGGCAGCAGCTTAACGTCCTTCCTTTTGCTGTGTTAAGCTTTCGCAACTGAGGGCTTGGCATTCAGGCAGGCAGAGGGGGCATGAAGTGACCACACGATGCCCACCAGGCCCCGTGCCCCCAGCCCGGCCTTGCATGCAGTGAGCGGCCAGGCCTGTAGATGGCGCACGGCCGGGCTGGGGGTTGCTTCCCAGGCAGCCCCGGGGAGCGAAGGCTGAGCAGGCCCTGTCAAAGGTGGTGTGTGCAGGCTGCTGCTTCAGACCTGCTCAGGGGCAAAGTAGCTTCCTTTGGGGGCTCTGGAACAAGGATAAGCATGGTCTTATGGCATGGACACCAGCAGCTTAACTGCTGCAGAGTCAACTGCTTCAAAAAGCCAGGGACGGTTCCCAAGTGACAGAGGACATTGTCCTCAGGCAAACTAGGAGCAATTTCCTCATGTTCTCTTTCAAGCACCATCCTTTCAATAAGCAGCCTGGTTGTTTCTGATATTTAAAAAGTCATGGCCTAAATATGTGCATGCAGCTGCCACAGCATCAACTGTTCCAGCTCTGCCTCTCAAATGCTGATGTCCTGAATAAGTATTGATAGCCTTCAAACACATTAAAATGTTGCACATCCAAAAAAGCTTGTGTAGCTAGCTAAGTAGCTAGGACACCTTAAATTTACACCACCGTCTACACATACCAGTATTCGTATGGTTCAATGAATGCTAAGCTTGATACCCCAGTACTACTATGGTCACTTTATCCAACCAGAAGGTAAGAGCACTTAGAGCTTAAAATATTTTTCCTTTGTATTTGTTCTCTGTAGTTCATAAACACATTATTTTGTTCCGCTTCAACTACAGTTTGGATTTGGCTGTCAATGTAAGCTTCCAGAAGCTGACATCATGTCCCAAGAGATGAAAACTGCTTTACCCTCAAGGAAGAAAGCAATAACAAGTGAGGCTGACTTGCCCAACAGGCATAGAAGGTCAAAGTAAAGTGTCATGTGCTAACTGCAGTCTCCATCCAAAAACGAAAGCTTCACATGGGAGCTTGAACACGCTATCAAAGCACTCACAGAGCATAAGCATCTCGGGGCATGGACACTCCACAATATACAGTGCTACAGTTACAAAAAACCCCGATCTAGCGTGAATAAACTAGGGCATGATTTGGAACCTATGATATAGATCACCACAATCACACCAGGAAGTATGCAAAAGTTACCCTGCATTTACCAGATGGGACAAATCTATTCACACAGGTAATCACCATCAAATAGCCAACGTACCATAAAGCTATGGGTAGCGTCCACCAAGGGAAGTGATTTGTGTAGCCATACCTTTAACTGAAAAGAGCAAATTAGCATGGACTTGGAAATGAAATCAATCATGAGAGAAAGCCCTCACCAAGCAAAGTGACCGATACAAATCTGTATGCTGCAACTTTTATTCTGTATGCAGATACTCACTGCAAGGGTCAGGTTTGTTCATCTGTTTGGGGGGGGGTTGCGGGGTGTGGATCTATGTCCTAGCATATAGATAAGATAGATGTATGGAAACTAAGCCATTTATATTTGCAAAGTAACCCGACCTTAAAGTACCAAAGTAGAAAGAATAATTCCTGTGATTACTGAACTGTGCAAATCAAGACACCAAAGTTAGTATAAAGGATAAATCTATATGAAAGGGTTTTTTTGTCAGTCCGTTCCCACAAAACAACTTTCAGTAGGGAAACATTTTCATTGTGGCTGACTTCTTTTAGCTGATGAAAGGAAGGTTATGTCATTTTCTATCAGACTATCAGACAGAGTACAGAAATGCTACAGGAAGACTTTCCCTCTGAAGCTTGAGTTGCACAGATCTTCAAGGTTTGCACTTCAGCCCGTTTCTGAAGGTTTACAAAGTTCTGCTGATCAGATTTGATGTCTTCATCCTGCATTAAGGTTTCCATCTAATGATGGGATATAGACAAAACTCTCAAATACACACGAGCTATAAGGATACGCTACAAATTAGCAATGTCCTCTTACTGACGAGTTAAGTGATGTTTGGCTGGATGCAGACTTTTTTTACAATACATCATCCCTTAAAGGTTACCTAATTTTCTACCCTCATACAGTAGGGCAGTCCCGCTGGTAGTCATGTTGCTGGCGATTCTAGACCAGCAATGAAACCACCAGGCAGGATAAAATCATACCTACTTAGGAGGTAATACTTTAATGTTACAGACAATTTTTCACTACACCCACGAGTTAGGGTCTCCAAGTACTATAACTTTTTCCTGTCACTGTGGCATAAGTTGAATAACTCAAATTTAAGAACTCCATGTAAAAAAAAAACTTTAAATTATCCGTATGGTTTCCTTCCTTTTCAGTTATTTTATCACATTATCTGCCCACTCACCCTTTAAGTCTGTTGGTTGATTCTAGTCAAATTTTAAGAGGGATAAAAACCCTGCAAAATAATTATGCTCCTACAGATCTAACAAAAATCAGCTGCTGGGAAGCATCATTAACTAATTCCTCCATAGAGCAAATGGGGAACTGCAGCATCACCCATGAAGCGCTGCCTGGCAGTGGCCAACTGCCAGGCAGTGTCACCAGGTGCTGTGCCTGCCACCTCTGGGACAAGCGATAGGTTTTAAGGATGCATTTGGGAGGGGTTTTTGCTCTGGACAGGATGTTGGCAAGGGGGAACATAGGGGTCAGCAGACAATTAATGAAGTCAGGCTTCATTAGTTTTGATGCACAGAGACCCAACCGTTACACCCTGTGATTGCTATTCACCTCCTGTACATTTGCTTTTTCACTTAGGAGCCCATTAGCCATGACCAGAAAGCATCCTGAAAGAGGCTGTCAGTAAGTTGTATCATATAGATTTTGAGAGGCTTAAAGTCTCATCCTATGCTGAATAATGGAGTGATGAGATTGAGACAAGGTTTTTTCCCAATGTTTCCAGAACAAGAGTGTACTGGAAATCCCCCAGAAGCAAAGCCAGGATATGTTTGATGCCGTTAAGATGTACATGTATGAAAGATGTGAAGAAGAGAGAGATGCATCTTGGCCAGCCAAGAAAAGAGGTAAGCATATGTAATACACAAAAGCCACATCAAATCTGCAGGTCAAGTTTCTGGATGCTCATAGATATTGGATCTAGAGCTCTAAGAAACGGGATGCATAGAAAAATTGAATAAAAGCTGTAAAGACACAAACAGGAACTGTGTATATTCTTTTTGATGGAAATAGTACACTTCTTGCACAAAGTAAACAATATGTAAGTTCAGAAACAGCTTCAGTGTGTCTATCAGCTTTACCTACCAGGTAAAAACAAAGTCCAAGGACTCACAGTTGAAGCTCTTGAAAATGATATAAAAGTATCAAGGTCCATCACTGGTCCTGGAGAGGGGTCTATGGCACCTGGACTATTTGTCCTACAGTACTGAGGAAGTAATAAGAAGGGGCTTTGTGCTGAGGATGGCACCAAGGAAAGAAAAAAATTATTACGTTTAATCTGAACCAGAAGAACTTTCCCAGCCAGGGTTGCTGTACTGCAGCCTAATTCTCATTAACCTATGTAGATTTGCCCCGAGCCTTTTCCATCTGTTTTAGAAGATTTCATTACCTGAAACTTCCAGGATCTACTTGCATTGGTCAGCAATTACTCAGATGACAGCAGCAATAGCAGATGGCACACACTGTCACCATGGCTCCACCAGCCCTGCCCAGAGGTTCCCTGAGTGCCTCTTCCCACCTTCACCAACAGCATCAGCCTCCAACAAGTTGCTCCTTCCAATACACATTACCCCTCTGAAACTCAGTTTCTGAAACTGTATTTGCAGTCCTAAATTGAAACACCAATGCTGTTAGCCTTCTCCAGTGGGATCTGTCAGCATAACACATCCCTAAGCAGCACCTTATGGAAGCAAATATACATTTTTATTAGGAGAATATTTCAGTCATCGTCTGTCTCACAGCCCATTGCAAAGGCAAAGAGTATCACCATCTCGGAGCCCGATTTCAGGAATTTGGACTTCACATTGTCTCCAGATAAGCTGAGAGGCTGCTTTTCAACAGTGCCCTGGTGTTGGCCATTAACAGAGCACAAGAGGCCACCTGTTTCTCTGCTGGGGCACCATCAGCCCAGGGTGCTCAAACAAGTCCACGCTGCAACACGCTCCATGAAACAGAAGGCTGTCTTGCTTTTTGTTATTTTCATTTGTTGCCTGTGTTTTCCTTAATGAAGCATTTCGGTAACAGGGTGATGACAGCTCATTATATCATTTTTGCAAAAGGTCACGGATGGAAGAGAAGAAAATGGATGTCTGTAAAATTAAAATTAAAAATATATATCTATCTAAATTTGCTGAGGAATTTCTTTCTTTGGTTTAATACAATATCTAAACAAATGAAGGAAAAGTCTCATTTTTAAATGTGTATTTTTGCCACTCTCCAAGAACCAGCTGCCTCAAAGCATACACTCCACTGGGCTTCAAGACAATAAGAGGCCAAATGCGTTGTATTTACAAATGTCGTATGCACTTCAGTTTATTTTTATTCTTTCCAAGCCCAAAATGTTACACCAAAAGGAAAATGCCGTGAAGGAGATCAAGAAAAATAAGGCACAGTCCAAACAGCCAGAAGGATCTGTAAGAAAAGAAAGGCACCCCAGCACCTGAAGAACTGTCCCCAGCTCTGCATGGGCCAGCAAAATTCATTTCTCAGACATAAAAAACCAGGGATGAAAGGAATCAGTCAAAAAACTGCTAGACTCAGTAGCAGAAATAGGGTGATTTATCAGAAGCTGAGAACTGGAGAAGGTAAGAAAAAAAGGCAAAAAAAGAAGGAAGAAATGACAGCAAGCATCTTTTGAGAGCCAAAACTGGTGGTACTGCTAAGGTTTGCAGAAAATTGTGAAGTTTTGAAGAAAACAACAATGTAGATTCAACTACACAAATCTTTTTTTCCCCCCATCCTGTTATTTCTTTACTGTGCATGCAGTGAGCTCTGGATGTAGAAATATTTGTTTATTTAGGAGACATGATAAAGGTTTGCCTAAATTACATGCTCCTATAAGGGAAAAAAGAACAAATACCAAACCCTGCTGAGTGAGCCAGAATAACGGCACCAGAAAACAAGTACGGTGCTTCTCATATCTGCTGGAACCGCACGGACCTACCAAAAGGGTGGTGAAAGCAATCAGGGCCTGCACTGGAGGGGTTGATACAGGAGCAGTGGAGTGGGGCTGCAGCCTTTACTTCCCCCTGAGCCCAGGCCAGAGCGGCGGGAGCTGTAATTCACCCTCCTCTAGTGCCAATTGCTGAGGCTTGGCAAACGTCCCGACAAAATCACCACTTCAATTCAACCTAATTGCAAACTCAGGACTAAAGAACTCCACGGGCTGTTAAAACTGAATTGTAAAGTCACTGCTAGAAAAAGCACCTCCAGAAAAACTGCTTTTCTTTCCTTTTTTAAGCCAAGGCTTGGGTTCAAATGCATATAAGATAACTAGCACATGTGCCAAATAAAATTTAAAAAAAAAGGTACACACAGTAGTACTGCAACTGGGAAAAATATGGGAAGGTACTTTTAAAAAGTATTTTTCATTAAAAAAGAGGAAGAATATCCAGATCAGTAGCAGGACACAAGTTTAACTAAATAATAAATTGCAAAATACTAATTTCATTTTCATTCTTTTCATTTTTCTTTACTAGAGTTTCAAATAAACAGAAGCATATATAGCCTTATTTTCTAAAGAGGAAAATTTTAACCAAAAAAAAACCTTCAAGAATACCAGTAGATGGCACTTGGAAAAGAAAGAGAAAACTCAAGCCTGAAACACTAACTAATTCACAAAATAAAGTTAATATTTTTATTCTAATAAGACATACAAAAAAATCTTTTACTTTTAAAACAAACCTTTAAACAAGATTATAGCCTTTTAAGAAAAGTAAGGCTCTATTTTAGTGCTTATTACAAAAGGAGGGGATGCAGCTTTTAATCCTTAATTTTAAATTACACTTGATTTAGCTATTTTATGCAAACAGATACACAAAGGCAAATACCTCATCATCCAAATGATGAAAAATATAACCAGAAAGCGTGGAATACATAGAAGGGATGTAATAATTCTACTCTATCACCTAAAAAAGACAGAGGAGCAAGTATGTGGCAGTGGTAGTGCCCCAGAGGGGAGACTAGGATGGGGTGAAGAAGCTCCTCTTGCAGGTTCCCTCCATGAGGAATGAAAGGAGGCTTTTGGCAGAATTTACATATAGCAGGTCCATGGACACCGCTGGTAGCTTCTCCTCAAGGAAGAGAGGTCTTGAATTCTGCCTGTCTTCTGCTGATACACACATCACCGCAAATCTTTCAGGAGTTTCCATAATGCCAATGATAATAATTTTAAGAGACTGTTCCATTTACCAGTCCATCAGCCTTTCAGCAAAAACTCCTAACTGAATCTTGGGGGGGGGAAAGTTGGGTTTAAATATGTGAAAAACCAGAGACAAAGCATCTATAAAGCAAACACACATTATGTTTTAGGCTTCACTACTCCACAAAAAGCAGACGCTACTTTGCAAGTAAACCAAATGAAGTCAAAACAGAGAGGGTCTATTACAAATAGTAAAATATCATGTTATATTAAATTTAAACTGAGTTTTTTATTTCTAAGTGAACTATTAAGCAACAGTAACATCCAAAAAGCTGTTTTCACCAGAGCAGTCAAGAGGAGCAGCAGTGTAAGTTTCCGCCTCTCTCTCAAGCAATTCTTAGTCATTTGATCAATAACTCAGTAAATCGCAAATTAAATCCATCAGCTACAGTTTGATGAGGCAGTATTGACTCAAAAGTTTTAAGAAAGCTGATTATTTCCCACATTCAATTAAACCCAGCATCACCATATACATAGATCACATGACAAATGTGCTGGAAAGCCTAGTCCTGTAATTAAGCAGAAGACTATTTATAAAAACCATTTCCTCAATTTACTAGATACAATCCAAACTTCACAGTCCATCAAGCATGATAGTATTCATTTGTATACGCAGGCAATAAAATCTCAGCTCCTGCATGAATTCCAACTGACGAAGGGCCTCCTCAAAATTAAAAAAAAAAAAAATAGTATGTAAATAGATAATTCAAATGCATGGACAAATAAAGAAAGATTTGTCATTCGAAGCAAAACATAGTAGTGACAAAGAAACTGGAAGAGAATCAAAGCAACATTACTGTGTTCACTTCCAAAACTTTCACTGTCAACTCATTCTGTGACCATGACTGAATCTGTTTGACATATTTCCTCTTGGAAGTATGGGCCTCAGCCACATCCTTACACTTGACCCTCCCTTAAAAGTGAAATAGTTTGCAGGATTAGACTGTGATAAAGTCTATTTTCAATCCATTACCTAAGTTAAAAACCCAGTCGCTGACAGACACAGCACTCAGCACTTAACACGTACTGTGCCCTCTTGGCTGTCAGCAACTACTGCACTTGGCTGACTGCAGGTGACCTGCTCCCATGTACCATGTAAAGACCCACAGTTTAAATTAAATATTTAATTTCAGAATCTCACTTCACCCCAGAGAGGAGGTTTGCAGCGCAACAAGAAGGCCGTGGAAATGAACGGGAGGGGACGGGGACGATAAATGAAAGCGGCTTGGGTGAATGGAAGCAGGGTGGCTGCATTGCTCTTTTTTCTCTGGGATTCAGGATGAAACAGGGGACAAGGGGATGGGAGAGGGATGCTGAGGAGAAAGATCAAGCAGGAGTGATAGAAAAGAGTGAGGGAGAAGAAACAGCATTGTTATGGAGACTTCCTAGGATGTCAGGATCCAACTGAGCTGGCTCTCCTCTTTCTCCTTCCAGAGACATTCAGACTTCCCCCTAACTTCCTAACAGAAATTCTATTTTCACTAAACAGTGACAGGATTGCACACCTGTGATCAGTGCTCAGAGCCAGAGCTCAGGAAAAGTGGTGTGACACCAGAGACAAACTGCTCCATGCCCCTCAGAGGACGTCCTGCGCTGCAGGCCGTAATTCAGAGAATTAATGACCCTCACTCCGAAAGGGAAGCACTGAGCTGCAACAGGTCCGTAGGGCTTGCAGTGCAATGCTCCCCAGCACAACCACATCAGGGTATGGCTGGGGAAAACCGAGGCCACAGCCTTCTGCTACAAAGGTACTCAGGAGATTGCCACGCTCGGCACTGAGCTTTCACAGCTTTCTGAAAAACACAGCACATCTGCTTAATTCTTCGAAGCTCCAAAGACTTAAGGATACTCCTTTTCAAAATTAAATTTATCTTTAAATCCCTGCAGCTGTACAGACAACTTTCACACAGTAAAACTCCACCTGCTTCTCGAATTCAAGTTTTAGAACTCATGACTGTCATGTTCAGGTCATAATTTTGAACCAGAAAGCTACATCACTTATTACAAGTATATTTTACTTCAGGAAGCAGTTCTGCCAAATTCAGGTCGCCTTAAAACTTCTGCATCCTATAGAGTGAAGACTGTAAAATTTTAGTGATCAGCTTTTACCCTAAGAAGTACAGCCTGACCCTCGACTGAGAACCTTACCCTTTCAGGAAAAAGAAGTATCTGGGGGGGGGGGGGGGAAACCAAAACAAAACAAAATAAAAAATAAACAAAAGAGGTGGTAAGGGTATTTCAAAGCTTTCATCACATTTTTCAAGTAAAGACAAATTAACACTTAACTAAAACCCTGACCCACTACATGCAGAATGCAGCAGAGTCTCCATTTAGCTTTTAACTCCCATCAGTAGAGTCATGGAACACACTTTTGGGCTGGAAACAAGGCTGCTTGCTGGTCCTGAGGTGTTGCCATGACTGCGAGAGGAAAAAACTGCAGAGGACCAGGGAGGGAATTCCCTCTGCGTGTCTGAGAGCACAGTGCAGCCCCAAATCCCTCCCTGCGTCCCACACTCTACCCATTCCACAGCATTTCTGACCCCAGAGGCTGCTGGGGAACAGACGCAGGGCTGCTGGGATGCTCCAGCTGCTTCCGACTGACACAACCCATGCGCCAGGGAGGCAACTACTACAGCATTAAATTAACACCTGCTTTGGATAGCTCAAAGTGAAAAACAGGATCAAATTGTTACAGGGCACTTTTGTAAATAAATGGGAGTTGTACAAAAGTTTTCAGGATCTAATGTCATATAAAAGTACTGATTTCAAATCGTGCATCGTTCTGTCTGACAGCACAGTAAGTGCCATAAAATGGGATTTAGTACTCACAATAAAATGTTTGGTTTCTGTTTAGATATACATAAGGCAAGGAAAAAAAAAATCTCTCAAGGGATATCTGCACCAAATTGTAAACCACAAGAGGGACACAGAGATTAAAATTCTGGAGGCATTGTGTATTAAACGAGCAGTATACTGTTCAAAAATCAATTGAAGCAAATTCTTCTACTTCTACAATTCTTATAGCACAATAACTGTCATTCTGAAGGATGAAGGTTGGTAATTTCAAAGGTTTCTATACAGCCCTTCTCTGCCGACTTGAAATGTGGTATTTTTAAACTGCAGTATCAGCCAGGCAAATAAATGTATCAGACACCTTCGAGCAATGCACTTAAAGAAGAGAATATTCATAAAGGATTTAGAAAAACATCTCAATTCACTGACCTAAATATTACAAAGCAAATCACCAGACTGTCTTCTACATGCAACCGTGTTGGAAAATTTCAATTACTTCTTATCTTATAATTAAACTACTGGCTTAATACTTTGCATTTCAATGGTACCTTTCACCCAGGGAGCTTAACGTGCTTTCCAAACATGATCAGCTTTTACAGTTAGCTGGCTTTTGTGATGAGACACTGTATTGCAGACTTCGGACCTCAAGTCACACCAGGTAATGCAAAGTTCACCCAACTAAACTGAGTTACTGCGAGATCATTAATGAGAAAGTGAACATGCCACAAAACAGACCTTCTTTGGTTATTCTGCTGCATCATTGCTGCCATTTTTTAAAAAGTATTTCTTAATAGTAAAACACAACAGGATTTTAAACCCTTTTTAAAAATCTGTACTAAGCAGGAAAAATAGACATGTATTAGTATGTTATTCCATTCCTCCACATTACAAGATATGAAGAAATGGATGCGATTTCAACATCACACAACTGATGCTTCATTTTGGCAGGTTATTTTGACTCAAGGGTTAAAGGTTTCATTTCACTCCAACAAAACTGTTAAAACCCAATTGCTCTGAGATGTAAATCACCCTGACTTTTCCTAAAGTAGCTCAAAATGTTAGAAATCTTGCCAGCTCAGGAGGAACAAAGCAGTGCACAGAAGTCTTTAAATTTCATCTAAAACAACCTGCAGCAGTAAGTACCACAGCTTCCACTACTGGTGCTCGGCCCGTGAAGGATGGCAGCTAAGTGCAGAATTCAAAGTTCAGCATGTTGCACTATTAACAGAATAAAATATTTAAACAAACACTTTAAAGCAATGAATAATATATATGTACAACTCACTGCTGCAGAACAAATAATCCTTACAGAAAATGAAAATATTTTATAAAATTAAAGATTCAGGAAAAACAGAGAATGAATGCTGAAGTGCTGAGGTACCGAGTATAGGCTTTTCTAAGATATAATGACCTAAGTGTTCACCTGAGGTCTGCATTCATCTCACTCAAGTCCTGATTAGAGGAAGAAAAAAAAATAATCTTTAGAGTTCAGTAGGCTACATATCCCACAGACACCACATACTTTTACTGAAAAACCACTCAAGCAATGGTTTACAGAGCTTTCAATATTTTATTGGGACCATTTATTTTCTCTTTCCACCTGCAAAGCACAGCTCTTCATTCTACTATACATCCAACACTACAGAATTGACATAGAAAGAAAAATTACAACTAATACCTTTTTAAAACCTCTAAAAATATCCTGAAACAGCTTTTCTGAATATAAAAGCTATAGTATTTTCAACCCAAGATTTGGACTCTTGTGTATAGCATCTCAGAAGAAAACAAAGATTATCTCCCTTTCCGAAGATATAAAATTATAACTTTTTGTTATTTAAGATTACAAGATACTAGACACGCACACACACCAAAAAACCACCTCCAACCAACTACAAAAAGCCTATCCAGGAAAAAAGTCCTAGCAGAGGAACTGATTTTGGAGAAAAATTTCACAAGCAGTGCGGGTGAACATTTCACTTCCAGGCTGATTTATGACACCACGAAAGGAAGAGAGAGAGACAGAATAGTGAGCAGGGCATAGGAGGCACTCAAGGCTGCCCTACAACTAAGCCTACAAGTCCACCTCTCATCACGTGGTTCTTCAAGTCAAATATACAGACCTCTCTCTACCTCTCTTTCCTCCCTTCCTGTCTCTATCTCTCTTTCCTCCCTTCCTGTCTCTATCTCACTGCCATTAAATTGCATCATGGAACTCCTCCTATACCCTATGAAGGACGTACACAATCATATTGAAGGGAAGGTGGTGATGCTTTTTTGGACACGTCCACAATACTGCTCCCCAGAGGCAATTACACCTCAGCACAGCCCTGTGTCATCCACTGACTCCATTTACATGACCTTAATGAAAACTCAGTACTTCCTCATATTGGCACAGCATTTCACTGTTCATAATCCATTTATTCGGAGAATTAGTCTGCTTTAACAACGCTGAGGTGACTGTTACGGTTTTGACTGACAGCAGGTAAAGCAATTAGATATTTGGGGTCAACCTGAAACCTGGTGTGTTCAGAAAGTCCCTTCTAATAATCAACAAATCTGTTACATGACCCAGTTATCATGTGCGTATGTTGAGTTAGTTCAAGAGGGACTATGTTGAAAAACACAGGTATGAAGGCAGGTAGAAGCTCTGCTGGCTTCCACCAGCTCCTACAAAGCAGCCCCATCTGGTGAGAGGAAACCAAAAAAAGACATCACATTTGACAGAGACTGTCAAGGAAAAAAAGAAGGACAAGAATATCGGCAAACCCCAGCCTTCCCGCTTCAACAAGCTTTGTCCCCATGGTTAAAGATTACACACTGCTGTAAAAAACAAAATCAAGACAGGGAAAGCAGTTCTCCATCACTGCAGTTGCTCCCGGTGACAAGTTCTCAGGGAGGATGGCAGACACGCGCCGAGTCCCGCAGTGCTGCCTCGGTGCAGGACCCTGTCCTAAACTTTCCCCAGCTCTGCCTCAGGAAAGGAGGGTGGGCAAGGATGCAGCTCACTCCCCAGTGCATAGCAGGCATACTTTGCCGTTTAAAACTACTTCATATCTACTGACTTCTATTTTGGATTTTACTTCAACTGAAGGCCAGGGAATTTTTTTTTTCCCTGTGGTTAGGTCAAACATATCATCAAACAGCTTCAAGAAGTTTACATTAAATCCATTAAATTGCGCTGCTGCAAATGATGAGGTTATATGTGGCCTGAAGCAATCTTTTTTTAAAAAAAATTCTCTTTCAGGTCGAGTGGAAATACACGACTTGTTAAGCCAGGGTAAAAATCAGTTATGGCCCGGAGATGAATCTTCCCTTCTGTCTGAATAAAACTGACATTTCTGTTCCACACTACAGATCCAACAAACAAAAGTTAATTAATTTAGGACAGCAATTCTTTTAATGCTTTTGGCAACCAGTGAATACAAATTTAAGTATTTATGATGTTCCAAAATCTTAGAAGAGAGTGGCAGCTGAACAATGAAGGGCACTTTTAAAATAATGCAAAGAGCTGAGTCTTGGTCTATACTGTGCTCAGATTGCTATACTTCCACTCATTTGCCAAATGCCATTTGCATCTAGATATTTCTTTTTCAGCTAAGTGATTCATATTGTTGCTTGCTTCCTTGAATTCTTACTGCTGCAAGATCACTTCAGTTTTATAACTGACACTCGTTTGATATTTGTGAATTATACCAACAGCTTGCAGTACATTTAGAAACACAAATCACCATACGCATTTTATATGCATACATATAAAGAGACAGAGAATAGATTAGACAGACAATAATGTGTCGTAACATTTTCCAGTCGCTTGCCAGAATCAATTCCTGATGAGACGAGTGGACTAATTTCCCCAGAGACAGATCATACCATATCCTGTGCGGCTGCAGTCTCACTGCCCTGAAAGTAAAGCACAGCTCCTTCACCAAGCCTGGAGCTGTGAAACAACCCCTCAGGCTCTAGGCTGTCCTCTAACAAGTGTTGGTGTTCGGTAAACTTGTTTCGTACTGCTGCACCTAATTCTGCTCAAGGTATTTCTCAAGTGAGATGTATGAAATCCAGTATTTCATTGCCCTTTACATTCCAGTAATGTCTTCAACTGTCATTTAAAGCTATTTCTAATTATTTACCTCTTTTTCCCCAATAATGAGTCACATGTAAGCCTGGGCTTGCAATTAAGTTGTGTTATACCATGCTGCACCCTTGGGCTCAATCCTCTCTCCTCCCACAGGCTCCCAGTTTGAAATTACACAGTGTTAAGTCACCCTTCAATCATCTACCTTTTAAAAGGGAAGGGTTGAGCATCTTTTTGCCTACTCTTGAGCTGTACCATAAAACCAGTTTGTAAGAACAGGCTTTTTTTGCAGGCACGGCACAGAGCTTAGCACGGGGAGAGTTTGGCCTTGCTTAAAGCTTCCAAGCGAAAACTGTCATCCTAGCACATGTTTTTCACAAAATATACAAGGAGACCAAAGATCAGGACTCTTCAGCCACATGTTCACAGGCTCTACACTACCTACAAAATAAGCTGCAAGGTGGCAAAAGGTGCCCAGGCAACTACTATGAGAGCCTGTACTAAATGTACTTCCAGTTCTGTAGGAGCTCATCCAAATCAATCTACTTCTGCGAAACATTTTGACTTATAAAATCCCATTTCAATCAGAAACCCTCCTTTATGTCTACTCATGACGACAAACTTCCAAACTTCTGCATTTTAGAATAGAGCCCCAAAGGAAGTGCAGACAAGAACTTGCCATTTGAAAGATGCAAAGCAGAGGCAGACAAGTTAGATCCAGAAGAAAATCCAACTTCAGTAACAGAATTATGAGGGCTACAAAGTTTTTGTTGGCAAAACAAAATAACAGCCAGCCACCTTCACAGAACCAGTATACTAAGTTTAATCAGCAATTTATTTTCAAAGCCCCAGGCAGAATTTTATAGGATCCCTATATGAGGACATGTTAACACCCCAGCATGATTCTGACAGAGAGCAAGCACTGTCCACCCCATCTCCAATGACAAAAACCCAGACAGGAACCAATCACTATTAGCCTGGGGTTAGGAAAAAAAGAAAATCTCCTATATGAATATTTGTCCAAAGGACTTTAACCCAGCAAAGCCTTTGGTGCCAGCTATGGAAGCAGTGCATCAGCCCATGAGGTGATTCAGTGCCCTGCTGCTGCTCCCAAAGCAGAGTTTGCAGGACTCCACAAAAGACTGACCAGAAGCCACAGAAATACAAAAACATTGGCAACAAATACTCTTAAACACTGAAGAAAACCAGGTGGAACAATTGGAATGGAATGACTGGAGATACGGATCTGATGCGGAATGATCAAGGGAGGCGTATTTTACTATACCTTTAATACAAAACAACAGTGTTGAAAAAATAATTGAGGAGAATATCAGCAAAAAGATCAGAATTAGTCATGCTCATAAAGGAGAAAATGACAATGCAAAACACTGAAAATCACTTCATATTGGCTTTTCTCAAGACAGACACTTGTAGAAAATGTCAGGAAGTAAAAACCTTATAAAAATTACTATGTTAATGAGAATAAGAATACACCACTTATTTGTTCATATGACTATTATTCATTTCTAAATTCCACATTTTCTAAAAAAACCAAGCAATGTCTTTTAACAATTAGCATACCATTCTTGTGGGTTCTGTCCCTAAGAAAACAAGGGCCATCAAAGAAAACTTTATCAACATTCAAAGTTTACTAAACGAGGAGCCTGAGGCTTGCCCAAAAAAAACTGAGTGGGGCACCGTGTGATACTGACCCGAGATGCACGTCTTGCAGAGATTAGATGAAGAGCAGAGATGGAACAAGATACTCAGTTCTGCTGGATCCTGGAGGGAAGTCTTAAAGACTGGAAAAGTGAGGGAAGCACTGAATTTACAGACAAGAGTCAGAAAAGCTGAGTATATTTCATCCACTTAACAGAGGTGCATGGGAACCTCCTTACACTGAAAGAAAGACAGGACTAACTCAGGGAATTACAAGAGTTGGAGAAATCATTATGAATGATGGAATAAAACTGTCGAGTACATAAATTCTTACAAAAAAGGTATTAGAGTATGAAACAATTTACAAAAGAAAGTGACAGAAGCATCGTCGCCAATGACAAGCCTAAAATTACACTAGACAAAAATCCTGAAAATAGACACAGACAACTTCTGCATTTGCTAAATAAAAACAGTACCTAATTTACCCTTGCACAGATAAATAATCTTTAAAAATAAGATGGGTGGTGATCAGGTCTCAGGGGGAAGTCATCTGTAGTTTTGCGGATCTGTGTTAAGACCTATGTTACTCAATATATTCTTAATAAAACTAGGAAAAAAGGTGAAAAGTGAGGTGTAAGGCTGTTTAAATAACCCAGGAAAGTAAAAATATGTGTGGATTACAAAATAAAAGTTACATTTATGAAAAGTTACGCACATAGGGGGAAAAAAAAATCTTAGCATCACAGGTAAAATAATAGGTTCTGATATGACCACTACTACTCCAGAGTATAATTTTGGGATTGTAATTGTGTTTCACCTGCACAAGCAATACCCACCCAGGCTACTCCCAGGCCCATCAGCCCATCAAAAGGCCACCTCCACAAAGCCAGAAGCAGGCAGTACACCAGTACCCTAAACAAAAGCCTCCTGTTGAGATCCTCCAACCTCAGCCCATGTTCAGCAAGATGACCCACAGCAAGCACCTCTCCTCATCACCTTTCAGACTCAGGGGTGAATGCCTCAGGGTGTGGGATGCAAGGGAGTGAACAGGTCTCTGAGGTCTATGGGTGAGAGCACAGGGGGTGTTGACTATGGGACCAGGGGGCTCATATGCCCAGGTGCCAGCAACTGGGGAGACTGGGATTCAAGGACAGACCGAGCATTCAAGCCCAGCTGCTGGAGGAATCCTCGTTGTAAGGATGTAGATACATATTTTTGCTCACGGACTTGCCTCCTGCTCAGCCAGAGCTGTCTGTGTCCATGTGAGTGCTCCGTCTGTGTTACCTGTGCTAGTCGTATACACACATGGTGTGCACTGGTGCCTGCTGGGGATATGTTTCAGCCTCACTACAGGTTGGACCTGGCAGCACGGAGCAGCAGCTGCCTTACCTCTCAGGCTGTTAGACCCAGCATGACATATTTTCCTCCAAAATAAAATACACCTTTTCAGGCAGCAATCAGTTAAATACTTAGCAGTCAAAACAAGCCAGCATGTTTACAAGGAGTTATTCAGAAAAGAGAATAGAGACAAGCTCAACACTGCCAATAAACCCACTGCCTTCACCTCGACTGCTGCCTACAGCTCTGCTTCTCTCCCCACACAATCAATGGTTAAACACCTCACACCGCACTGCCTGGAAAGGGGATGAAGGAGCCACGGTTTAATAGTAGCTGGTGAGATTCCCAGGTGGCGCACCCATGATGATGGAGAGGGATCAGTGGTACCTCTTGTCACCTGAGAGCTAGGGAGCAAATGCAGTAGCGCATTCCCAACGAACAAATGGAAGTCATCTTCACACAAATCCTACAGCCTTAAGGAAAGGCCCAATAGATTTATGGAAGAGAAATGCAGTAAAGGTTAATAATCACACAGAGATTACCCCTATCTCAGGAAAGTACATGAGTGACATACCACTGAAGGGTGGGATCAACTTGTCCTGTTGCTGTAATCTTCTCCAACCACTGTCAAAAACGATATGGGGTTAGACAGACCTCCGGTCTGACTCAGTATGAGTAATTCCTACATTCTGTTCTTATTTTGATTTTTTGAAAAAAAATAGATTAATATTACTACAGAGGACAGCTCTCCACAATGCAAACACTTTTCTTACTCTGTAGTCAGGTCTGTTTCAAGCTTCTTTCCTTTTTCGGTCTGCAGCAGTTGTTTTTTTGGGGTTTTTTTGGGTTTTTTTTGGTTTTTTTTGTGGGTTTTTTTGTTTTTTACCTGAATCATTTCACAAACTGATATTAGAGAAAGGCCCAACACAGAAACATCCACACCAAGAACCACCAACATCCTTCTCTGGAGAAATTGAAAAAGGCAGCAGGAGAAATGAGAAATGAGAAAACAATGCCAGTTTAGATAGATCTGCTACTGACAGAACAGCAGTGTGGAGCCAAAGCACCCCTTGCCTTGTTATACATATTTAGCTGTTAGGAGTACCACTCACACTTCAGGAGATGCACCTCCTTTTTTCCACACAATGTAACCACCCTAGTCAAGAACAATAACACAACCCGCATCTGTCCCAAGAAACACTTAAAACCCCAATCATGCACCATAACGTCAGAGAAAGGAGAGGTGGAATTTCATTCAGCTCATTTTTAAACCATTCTCAGTCTAGGCAGAAAGCACAGTATAAACTTCAAACAATTATCTGAACTGTTACAATTTTACTGAGTCACCTCAGGCAAAGCTTTGGGAAGCAGCAGAGATGGTTCTCTCTTACTGGAGTCATCACAACAGCACAGTGTTACTGTTATTTACAAGGACAGAGTCTAGACTAAAGACACAGAATCAGCAACTCCAAGCTCAAGTTCAATGAAGCCAGACAATTCAAATGCCTGCAAGTAAAGAAGCAATAAAGGGAAAAAAAGAAAAGTATTTGTAACAGCAAACATGCACTCACAAAACTTACTGCCAATAATGAGAGTATTTTAAAGAACACACCTAAAGGAACAGCTACTGATTTACAACAGTTTTCAATGAGCAGACATCGAGTTGGGTCAAGTAGCTCTAGTGCATGAGAAAACAATAAGCATACATAAGAGGCCTCAATAAATGTAATCTGTTGCCACTTCCAAAAATTAAAGGCAAAACAGCATTAAGATATCTTTAAAGCAAAACAAAAAACAAGATAAACAAGGATACTCTTCATAAAACTTTGAATCAATTTATTTATACATTCTTAAAGAAAAGCAGAACAAAATGCTCTGTCTAAATCCTGACTGAAGAAAAACCCTCTAGTACAAGCTGAATCACAGAATCATTAAGGTTGGAAAAGACCTCTAAGATCCTCAAGCCCAACCATCAACCCAACACCCCTGCTAAGCCATGTCCTGAAGTGCCACATCCACACATTTTTTTAACACCTCCAGAGATGGTGACTCCACCACTTCCCTGGGCAGCCTGTTCCAGTGCTTGAGCACTCTTTCAGTAAAGAAATCTTTTCCTGATATCCTATCTAATCCTTCCCTGGCACAACTTGAGGCCATTTCCTCTCATCCTATCGCTAGTTACTTGGGAGAAAAGACCAACACCCACCTCACACAGAATCACAGAATACTAGGAGTTGGAAGGGACTGGAACTCATCACTTAGGATCCGATGATCACAACTGGGAGAAGTTTATTTCCAGAACAGCCCCAAATCTTCCAGAGCTGCTCAAAGTGAGATTCTTGACGTGAACAACCCTTGAGTCTACCACTGGAACAAGCCATCTTCCAAAGCTCCCCAGTACAAACACAGATAAGAGGAAAATACAATTCCTATGCACCATTACACACACAGAGAAACCCAAGACAGGGTAGTCTGTAAGTCTCCTGCAGTGACAAGATCAGACTTTCAGCACCATGATGGATCTAGACAACGTTGCACCTGGTTTGGGCACTCTTTACCCTTGTCTAGACTCTCACTTTCTTCTTAGCTCAAATAAAAGATGCAAGGGGAGCAAATGGGGTTTTTCTGCAAGTCGTTGCAGGCAGTAAAGTATTTCCTTCATCCAAAGTAGGACTGAAAACACTCATTGCTTTACAACATCCATTGGGCAAGGGGAGTGGGAAACGTAAGACCATGTCATATCTCAAAGCAGAGCACGGGACGCCCTGAAAATACACTCAGTTAGTACAGAGACTCAGCTCATAAAACTCACTGAAAGCCTTGGCACTGTGTCACTGCTGTAAGACGCAGCATGTTCACTAAATCCAGATACAGCTTGCTGACACCAAATTTCCAATTGAACTTTGTTTTCAACTAAGAACCAAAAAAGTGCAACTGGGAAGCAGCTTGGGTTTCAGCAGTAATTTTTATATGCATATGCACGTATTTGTGTACGTGTACGCGCATATGTCTATATAGTCAAAATCCCATTTTATTTTACATCTCTGGCATAAAAACATCTGGCAGCTGTACTGTTGACAGTTTACTTACTAACAGAATTGTGAGTTTAATAAAAATAAATAAAAAAATAAAAAACATACACACCCAAAATGACCAAGTATCATCCAGAAGTGGGAAATCTACCCATGCTGTTAAAACATTAGAACATTTCATTTGCAGTCTGTAGCATTAAGTGTGATGATAGAAAAAGCTAGGAATTAATGAACCGTTCTATCCTTGAGATGAGGTTAGTCTCCATAAACGGTAAGCAGTTGAATTCAGAATATGTAAGCATAGATCTTATCTACGTGTAGCACTAGCCAGTGTTTTAATAAGCTCTTACTCTCCAACAGGGCTCCTGATGAATCCTACATGCGAAGCAGGAGAATGGCATCACTTCTTGCCGACACCATCCAAACCTTTTCTTTCCAAGTCACCTGAAGATATATAGGTACATTGCTCTCTCACATAGAAAGAATGCAAGAGCAATAATGTGATTTACATGGTCACAACTAAAACCCAATCAGCATAACCAACCAATATACAGATTAAAATATAAAGGTACTATTTAGTAATATACGGTTTTGCCTCTTGTTTCCACAAAATATTTCACATGAACTTTTTCTGCATGTTAGCAGTTGAAACCAGTCAAAAAAAGGCACGACTGGAAGTAAACCCACCCTAGTACAACTGCATTTAAAAGCTTGAGATCTGTATTTTCCTTTTTAACTGACAAAAAGGTTATCTTTAATTGCTTACAGTGAAAGCCACCAGAAACCAACCTTATCAGTCTTTCCTTTACTGCAAGGGAAAAACTACAAAAGACAAGGAAGAATTAGTAAGGTATCATTGTAGAGAGTTGTCTTTAATAGTACCATGGAAATTACAAAAATTAAAGTTGGCTGAAAACATGAATTTCATCAAAGCTATTTTTCCTAAAGGAAAAGAGAAGAATCAAAATTGGAATTTCTGAAGCAGATCCTAGCAGATCTGACATGTGAAAACAAGGCCAGCAGAAGCATGGGTAAGAGGATTTGGAAGAGAACAACAGAAGAAAGCCTGCCCAAAGGAGAGACCTAAATGTTAGAAACAGAATCTATCATTTAGCCACTACAAAAATAAAACCTAATAGAGCCAGGTAACCTGGTCTGGAAACTCTGCAGAAGCTGAGCAGTTGGCTGTCAGTCCAGCTGCAGTGTGTAAATGCAGACCCAAGTCCAGCTGAGTTTGCAGCTTGTCTGGTCTCAAACCACCAACAGTAAGCAAGGATGACAGCCAAAGCCAAAGCCAGCAGCCAGCCCTCATATAAAAATACCCATATATGGTCTAAATTAGCCGTACTCCATTAGTGGTATTTCAGGGCAGCGCCCTCCCCCAGGATTTTAACAGTGCTCAGTATCAGCATGTGGAGGAAAGCACTTAAATACTCAGAGAAAATTTAAGATAGACAAAGCTTATGAAGTTTGTCATTTAAGCAAACAGTACCTGCCAAAATTGCTTGAAAAACATTAGGAAATTAAGACAATCTGTGCCAAGCCCTTAACCCACTATACCTGTTAATTTAAAATGTTATTAAATGCAGTGCATGCCTGATGTCAGGCAGCCCATGTTTTTCAAAGTGCTTGATTTTCTAAATATTTATAACTATACTTTTCAGAAATGCTAAACCAGGTTTTTACAGCAGCATGGTCTTTCTGTATTTTTTTGTTGTTGTTCATGTAGTAATTTGGTAAAATTATAGTTTTTCAAAAATCAGGTAGGAGTTGTAAAAGGAGTTGTAATTTCTTTCTGCACCTCCTCCAATTTCTGAATGCTAGTTTTGAAAGAAATCTATTCATCAAGCAAGGCGTTGCACAAAATAAGCAATAACCAAGAAAAAGAAATGTGCAATCTCCTACAGAGTTTAAAATCTAAAACACAGTTTTAACAAGTTTTTCTAAATCTTACACACTGTGTGTTTTTTTCCCCCCACAAGATCAGACTGCCTAACCATCCTACGTCGGAGTAACGCATGTAAAGAGCACCCTGGAAAGTTTTGCTTTGCAATATTATAAAACAATATCAAATAATAGGTAGGAAGAAAAAGACTACAGAAAAACCAAATGGATGTCTCAATTTCCCCAAGTTTCACCCATTAACAAGCTCTTCTTTGTTCTGACTTCCCAGCAGACCCTTAAGTTTCTAGAGAATCTGAAGGATCATTTTCCAAAAAAGCATTCTTTGAAACAAATGCACCGGATCAAGGTATACTAGCTTTGAACATAATTCATACTAAATATTGTCAAGCACACTACTAGGACCTGTGCAGCCAGCATTCTGCAGGTTCCACTGATGCTACTGTAAAAAGAAATACCCTATTTGCTCATTTATCTTCTGAGAAATAATGACACACCAACTCTATCTCAGCTCTTCCTCTGGAAACCAGGACTGATGCCATGAGCATCAGCTCCTCAGGTGGCAGAAGCCAATCCACTCTTAGCTAGAGACTAAAACCCTTCCAATGGTAACATTTATATATGTATTTATTCTAGTTGATATCAATACCAATTATTAAAATCGACAGTGCCTTTACGTGCCCCTTGCTTTGCTGGATTTTAACCGGTGAGCTGAAATTTCTCATGCTATCATGCTCAGACTTAAAAGGACAAATTCCTCCTATTTTTAATTTTTAAAAGACACTCTGAGGTAAACTGAATGCTTTACATAACATTAAATTTCTTTTTGGTAAAAGTTTTCAAAATTTTGGGTATTTCCTTTTCAGCTCAGGGACTTGATGTCCAGCAGAGAGGGCTCTATACTAGAGACAGGGTGGAGTTCCCAGAGAGCTTAGAAACTCTACACAGCAACCACTGGCAGATCCCACAGACCTCTCACAGATCTTCATTCGCACACATCCATTAAAGCTCTAATGGAGTTCAAAAGCTAGTATTTTTGCACGGTCCATCCCTTTTGTTGATGCTTTTGGGAAGTTTGTCCATAGCCCCACCATCCACAGAAAAATCTGGCAAGGGAACCCAAGCCTGGAATGGGCCACCCATTCCCATCAGCCTGGGACTATAGGGACCGAGACAGAAAACGTATCTTCGGTAAGGTATTACAGATCAGGAGCTAAAAGGGACATGGGGGAACCTGTCCAGCCCATGAGACAACGGTGCTGTAACAAAACCCAAACACACAGATTGGAAGTGTCTCAGAAATGGCCACAAAAATTAGCAGATAATTTTGAATTTAAGCTGTCAGTTCCTTGGTTTGCCACCTATACAATGAGCACGATCAGAGTTTTACCTAGCTTCATAAAACACGCTTGAGTAGTCAGATAACATGGAGATGAGGGTCACAGAATTCATTAGAAAATGAGTAATTCTGAATTCAAAGAAGAATATTTGAATAATGAGGCACTGGCCAATATCTTGAACGATGAGAAGAAAAAACCACTTTGACTGCTCAGGAAGTAATCACTGTTCATCTATGCACTGAATACAAGGGCTGGGGTGGGGCGGGGGGGGCTATATACAGTAATATATACCCCACACATATACAGTAATTAATGAATGCTTGTTACCCACACATGCAGTATGTTCTTCTCTACTGTCTTTTTCTAAGGCAAATTTGACTTGACTCCCTTTGTAAAGTTTTGCATGCACAACAAATACAACACAATGGTCCGAATTCACTCCTTGCAGCTAAATAGCAGCTAAATAAAAAAATACAATTTAGAGAAGAAGAGACCAAAATTGACACAGGAAAGACATTTTCCACCCAGAGAACTGTGATAAAGGCAGAGTCTGCCTTTGTCACAGTGATAAGAGCAGGAAGAACAACTGAAGCAGGACAGCAGCTACAGGACATAGCACACTTGGTTGTACCAGGAGCAGCAGAACCAGAGGAGTTTGCTTCCAAATTATTAAATTCCCTCCTCAAATCCCATACACTCCCTTCTGCCACTTTCCCATCATTATCACACTCAAAGCTCATCTCCATGTCCATTTTAACATCCCGACGGGGCAAGGTGGTGCGTGCTGTGGCCACTTCAGAGCCTCATACACACTAACTGCTAGCCCACGCTTTAGGTGTCAATCCATCTAGTAAAACACATTATTTTAATGACTACCTTAAAGATGCATTAATCCGTACCTCTTCACTCTACTCAGTCTCCAATACATATGAAATCTGTTGGAACTTCTGTATGAGATTTCCACCACTCTCTCTCAAAGCATAGCTGAACATTAGGCTGAAGGTTTTAAAAAAATTACTCCCAGTTAAGCCAATACCAAGATTCAACCCCCTGTGGTGACACAAGCTCACTGCCAGTGGATGCTGCTACTAGTCGGGATCAGGCCATAAGATCTTGTCCTGCTCTGTGGCACCCCACCCTGACACATCCAAGAGCACTCATGAAAATGTACCTCCAAGACCACAGGCATTTACAAAGCACCGATCTGTGAAATGCATTTGAGACACTGTGGCTGTGGTCTTCAGGCTCAGAGCCTTGAAAACAACCTACACCAAATCCAGCGATGCCTGGAGCATAGCTGACACCACATGATTTCTCCTGAGAACTTCCACGTATTTATCTATTTCTTTCCTAGAACAAATTTCCCCATTCAGGCAGTTGGTATAACAGTTTCTTTTGTGAGCAAAGCCTCTGCTCCACGTACTTTGGGGAAATGAATATGAAACGGATTTTTCTTCCTTCAGCCTGTAACGTTTCACGCATTGCCTGTTTTATTCAGAAGCTCCTGTTCTACTTTAATTACATCCTCCTGAAGCACAGTGGAGAGTAATGCCAGGTTCCTTTGTGGGTCCTAAGGGGAAATGTTTACTAAAAGGGCTCTTATCAGCTCCTGCTCATTTTGGATGTCAAGAATTTTAATTACATTTTTGGCCTTTATCAGAAAGTTGGGGTTTTTTGCATTAGATAACTCTTTCTCCTTGAAAGCATAAAAGCAAGAATACCTGGATTTGTTCACAGCAGTTTTATTTTAATATTGTTGGATTCTCCCTTTTCTTGGAAGAGGGCAGTTGACTTTTATGCCTTGCCATGTAGGAAAAATAAAGCATAGATAGCAGAATTTGTACCAGTTGACCTCATTCTCTATGATATCCCTTCAATACAGTGAAAGTCAGCTTCTAGCCACTCTGCAGGAAGTACTTTCTCCTGCTTTGTCAGTACTACCCATTATTACAGTTGCTGCTTACTCACAGCACAGAACTTCTGTAGGTATCAGTTTCTTTGCCAGATCTCAACTGGACTGAAATCTGTGCTAATTATTTGCCTTGGGGTGATTGGTGCTCCTACTGTTCTCGTTGCAACCAAATGGGTCAGATAGTTGGAAGGATTTCATCATGCTCGAAATACAAGTGAATATACCTGAAGTCGTATTTTCCGAAATATCCAATGCCTTTTCTTTAAAATGCCCTCCCATTTAAATGCTTTAGTGTAAGGACTTCAAATTCATATCACAAACACATCACTGAAGATTACCCAAATTTAACTACAGCACAAATCCAATCACAAAACAAGGTATCTGTAAGTCCTTATTTTAGAAAGAATTTAGCACATTAATTTTTTAAATTTTTTTTAATGCATGGCCCTAAGAAAGTATTAGCCCTGATATCATTAAGCATGCCACATTCCAAGGCTACAGGGACAAAACTGGACTTTTCCTGTAAGGAAGAGCTTTACACTCAGATACAGAAAGTAAGTGCTAGAACAATCAATATTGTGATTATTACACCACCAACAGCAGCTTGACATTAAACATGACGAATATAAGAAAGCAACTGTCAGACCAGGGTAAGGAAAAATTATTAGCCAGGCATAGGTTGAAATGAACCATAAGGTTACAAAGGAAATTTGAAAGATTTGGGATTATGGGATTAGGGGGGTCTAAAACGATTCTACAAGCAGGTGGTAGGCACGGAAAGCAGCCTGTAACTCACTACAGGAGAAGATATGGGCTGCAAGTCAGAGTCAGTGACCTCCTCAAGCAAGAAAGCTCATGGTTTAACCGTCGTATTGGCATCACAGGAAGTGAGAACAGGGATATCTAATATTTGGGTAAAACAACAGAGCTGTAATAAATTCACAACTGGACAGCAATAAACATTTTAATGAGGCTTGGACAGCAGCTAAGAGCCAACTGCTGGCTATGCCCACCTACATACTGGGACATAATCCTGCCGAGCATGTGGGAGTGTGTGTATATGCCTGGGGCAGTTTTTAATTGTTTTGAGGACCATTGCATAGCGATTTATGGACCAGCAGTGATTCATGAACCACGGGCTGAAAAGCACTAGTCAAAATTACCTTTTTCACATCTTTTTGGCATTTTTCCTCTTGATTCTATGTAGATGCAGATTTGCTCATACACTCAGTTACTGTTGTACTGGTGGGGAAAAATATCGTAAGTTATGCCCAGATAACAACAAACATACATCTTATTTAGCTCGTCTTCACTATCATTACAGTACAACTTCTTTATAATGCATGTCTAAAGAGGTAACTCAGTAACAAGGAAGACCTGAAGAAACAAGGATAAAAGATGCCAGAAAATTGAAAAAAGAAAGATAAGAAGAACAGAGAAAGAAAAAAGAAGGAGAATAGGTGAGATGGAAGAAGGGGAGTGATTCAGCGACCCTTTGCTATTAGGAAGCAGAAAGCAGGGAAAAGCCCTGGGATGACAAATCCCATGCACAGAATCTCAAGTGGAAAAATCTTTCTGACATCTCAAGTAAAACAACAGTTGAAATTGTTGAGGAAGCTTTGTAGCTATTGCCGGCAATTCCTCCTGTTGCTGGGTGCTACCTACAACCACTGGTGCCCATTGAGTTGCTGAAACGGAGAACTCACTGCCCAGTGCTGCCAGGCATCCTCCTTCATGCTACAAAGCAGGCCAGAGAGAAAGCCAGCTGTGGAAGAAAATCAAAATACATACAAGCTACTATATTTATTATTCATTTTCATAAATAATTACTCACAAAATTTTTAAACTTTTAATGCCATGGCTGCCACAGTGCTCCCACCCTGCTGCTCCAAAGAAATGCATGGAGCAGGAACAGCGCCAGAGCAGCTTGGCTCTGACCACTACTGAACACACGCACTCTTCACAGCGGTCAAACTCGAGTTAAAGCTGAGGCAAAAAAGTGGCTCTGCGAAAACTGCACACACTTGTGCTGCCACACTCCAAGGCACATCAAATCATATACCTCACTTCCAGCGAGATGGTCACAGGCAATACCAAGAGGACAGCTTCAACTATTCTAACTTCTAGAGCAGTGACGGTCTTTTATGCTTTGTTTTCTTCCTAGGTGTTACCTTTCTCATCATTAATGACGTATACTTTTCTGATACAATCAGATCATATATTTCTTCATTGTATTCTCTCTACAGTGTCACTGAACTTACATTACTGGGTTCAAACAGCAAGTCCAAATCTTGCCGGTGATATTAACTTTATTTATTATTGATTCTTAGGATTAGAGTTAAAAAATTTTCTGACAAATTACTGATTCATCAAAAATGAAATATTTCAAGAAAAAAAAAAACTTCAACATACAGAAAGTATTAAGTGTCAGAATAGTCATGGTAAGGGCGCTCCATAGCTTCCACTTTAGATTTTTAAGCAATTTGGACTTTCAGAACTTCCCTATTCCCAGCCACAGAGCTTAGGAGCCCACAGCTAGAGTTGTAGCTCTGGCGGGAATAACTTCCATCTCCATAGCAAGAAATCTGACTGAGACTGAGGGCTCTCTGCTTCCAGAGGTCCCCAGGTTTTCCAAGCTCTCCGATACATGGGCAGAAATACTTCCTTTTTCTCCTATCTTCCTTTTTCTCTTACTCATCTCCAACATTCAAGTTAACTAACTGTGATTAATAAATTTTAGAATTTTTTTTCATCCCACAGAAAGCAAAATCAAAAATTTAGCCAAAATAATAAGAAAAATCTTAAGTGACCAAAATAGTCTTCATCTTGAAGACAAGAAGTTGCAAGGTTCACACATACGCAACTCAGTAGAAAGAAAAAGTGATATTCAGCCTTATCAGTAGTTTAACAGAATTCAAATACTCATGGAAAAGATGTGACTTTCCTTAACTCCATGACCAGTTTTCACCAGTTCGTATGAACCAGGAATTAACAGGAATATGCTTAAACTAGGAAAAAGCGATCTTCTAAAAAAAGAAAAATACAGAAAAACATTGAAGACCAGTGTGAAAGAGGGATGACTGATGAGATTAAAATGTTTACTGACCACACAAGAATTATTAAAGCATGACGAAAAGAAGAGCAGATTATAAGTAATATCAGAGCATCTAGGGAAAATTAACAGAAGGGTAATATAATGGTGGAAGACTGATGGACTACCCAGTGAGGAACATGTGAAGACATCAAGGTTAACATAAATGGAAATACAAAATATTAGATAAACTAGGGGCATAGTCAGGGTTACTTAGGTTACTAGAAAAACAACTTTTTCCTGTTGTTTTTCCTTTTAAGAAATACCTCATTTTAATATAACTAGAAATAATAAAATATTAAAACCCATTTGGATTATGTTTGTTAAACATTTCACCACAAAAGAAATTAAAACATTTGCAGAATGACATGAGACATAATTAAAGCAGTTTCAAACAATTTCACCCCATGAATTTTTGATTATTCCTAAGTTTAAATATCCTAATTTGACTTTTAATTAATTAAAAACAGAAACGCTTTTTCAAAACAATTCATGTTCTGAATCTCAAATTATGCTTACACAGTCTATACTGCATGTAAAGAAGCAGATAAAGAAACTGCTAGACCTTTAAGTTGTTCTTTCCTCTAATCAAAGTGACATTTTGTTAGTATTTCCTTGAATGGGCAAATATTAGCTCACATCTTTGAACACCACAGCACAGTCCCTCTTTGCTGTATAACATTTTGCAATTTTTCATTTTTTTCATGCTTTGTTTAATAAAGCATTTTATGAAGCAGCACTAAGCAGTCTGGAGTTCTCACCATTGCCAATTTAATAAGGTTTCCATTGCAATACATTCTACCTGCAAGCCCATCTGTGTTTTTCACTGAGGCTATATTTTTCCTTGAAGACCTAAATTCTTCCCAAAACTTCCCTAATTCACTGCAACCTTGAAATACCCCAAAAAGGATCAATTCTATACAACTGCATGCCAAACTCAGCTTTAGAAAGATGCAGAACACAATGCTGAGAACTGAACGCAGAACCTAATATTAAAACTATTTCCTTCTCTTTACCAATGATGCCCACAGCTTAAGGAAAGCTAAGGGGTAGCTATGTGGAAAGAGAGCAGCACCTGCCAAGGTCAGAAAACAAATGGCAAATGCTCTGTTACAGATCCCCAATACTGGGGAAGCAATAATAATAAAAAGCTCCATCACCGTCACAAGGACAACTCTAGAAGCTCAGTAAAGCATGAGTCTTAGGGAAAAATTAAGCACTGAAACCTAAAGGTGTCTGAGTCCAACCTCAGAAACTATCTCCAGTGTAGTCCAAATTACTGGGCCATCAGGAGGAAGATGAAGATTACTGGCTAAACTGGTCTCTTACAGATGAACTTGGAAACAGAATTGCTGAGGTTGGAAAAGACCCTTAAGATCACCGAGTCCAACCTCAAACCTAACAATGCCATGTCCAGCTTGGTACTATTCTTCTGTATGTGCTTACATACCTTGGTGTTCACACCTTAGTATGAGCCGAGTAGATTTTTTCCCTAGATTAAATGTAAATTCTTGGTTTGACATGCAAAGGAAAAAACTGTCTCCTCTCTTTTGTGCAACCAGGCTCATAGGTTATCAGCACCCAAACCCTGCAATGGCAGATCATAAACTTGCTCCTGGAAGATCAAATAAGCAAAAGTGCTTTTATTCTTGTCTACTTTTTACGCAGCACCTCAATTCAAGGAGAAAAATGACATTTTCATAATGAAAATCATGCCTCTCTCCCCTGATTGGACACTTACATTCTAAAGACATTCCTTGAGGATTTTCTTTTCAGGGAAATCTTCAATAAACACACTGAGATGCACCAGTAGAGCAGGAAACCAGCACAAACAAATAAATATTCACATATTTTAATGACTTATACACCAATGGTCCTTACCATCGCAATACTGAAGTCTGTTTAGAGACACATGTATGAGTATTTTCTGTTAACAGAATTTTTCATTTATTTTTTTAACTGACTGGAAAGCTATAGAGAACTAGAAGATATTTATAGCAGTGTCATACTGCAGAATAATATTGGTTTTATTCAGCTTATTTTTATTAGCTTATTCCATGTATGGCAGCATAGAAATGGAGTTTCCATTTGACATTGGCTTCCTGTTTGCAATGATGAGCAAGCAGAATTGCAATCCTTCTGGTGCATTTTATTCACCCAAATGAAGCTTTTTGCCCCAGTAAAAAGTGTGTCTATTTGTTCTGGTGGTATTTTCTAACCAACTAATAAAGAGAAATGCACACAGGAAAGCCTACAGAGCACAGTGTTCCACTGACTGAAGAACCAGACATGAGAGAGCTCACGCTGCAAAGCGGATGCCTCCTGTGATCTTACACCAACCACACCCCCATCCCAGTTTTTCCACAGAGTAATTCCTACTTCATGGTAGAGAAGGCAGGCAAAAGTTTTATAAACCACTGCAGAAGCTGAAACTCACTACTGAACTGGTCAAAGCAGAAAACATTAAGATTTGTCTGGGAGCGTTTTATGAATTTCCTTGGAAATTTTAATATTTCTATTACTACTTAGATTTCACAGAAACACCTGCCAGGTGGCGAAGCATTTTCAAAGCATAGACAATACATCAGAAGTTCACAGAAAGAGAGAGGCTGGAATACAAAATCAAAGTAGCAAAGATTATCCAGAAGTATATGCATTTTAAACTGCCTGAGAATTAAAGTACAAAGCAGAAAAATGGCTAATTTTCCTCCAGCCACCTTTCAATGCCAATTGACAGTAACAGCCCCATGGTGTTTAAATCCCTCTTTCTCAACAGGCGATCCTCTCACTGCATCCAACGCAGTACCCCAGTTTCCAAAAGAACAAAGCCAGCATTGCAGCCGTCCCAAATGACAACAGCAGCACAGGTAACCACCTGAAATCTGACTTTCAACAAATTCAACAGAAAACTCGCACCGATTTCAACCAAGATCCTACTCTACTTTGTACAGTGAAAACTTCTGCTTTTGGAGATATTATGTTTATATAAGCAGTGGGAAAAAGTGGTGTTTTTTAGGATCCCCACGAAAGATAAATTTGGGAAAAAAAAAAACTCTGTATCTTCACTCTGACAGGGATTTCTTCCTCCTGCTATGATATGTAACAGCCTTTTTGTGATAATGAAGCAGGCAATACTGAAAATGCACTGAGATCTCAGACCTGTTCGGGTAAATGGTATGTGTCACTTTTGGTGATAAAACTGTTGGCTCCGAGTATCCATTTTTTTGTGCATTACTTTCATTCACGACGCAACATTTTTCATTGAACACAAATGAAAAGATGATTTTCCACCAGAAAAAAAAAAAGCGAATATAAAGCATCTCGTAGTTAAACACATTTAACTTCTCTTCCAACAAAAAATATGAGGAATAAGCAAAGGAATACCACCAAAGAAAAAAACCATTTCACATATTCTCAGGGAAAAAATAAATGGCTTTTAACAGAACAAGAAGGAGAAAAATTATGATTTTTTTAAATCCCATTTACTGGCTCTGTCTTTCCCCCACAAAACAGATACTAGCACAGATATCACAACAATGCTCTTTAATTAAAGAAAATAAACAGTTTCTTTTTAGTATTATCCTTTAATCCACTTAGGCATATAAGTTATAAGACTAAATTTAATCACACTGACTTCAAAGGATTATTCATTCCCAAGCATCTGTACACGTAAGCAGCAAAGGTTTCAGTGGCCTTGAATTAGGAATCTTTCCAAGATTAACATCAAATGAGCTGGGACCACGTGCATTATCCATTCATACAGAGCCTAACAGTGCCATGAGCTCATCCAGAAACACACGTGTATATTTTTAAATACTTTGCTGGTTAGGGACTCCACGCAGGACCATTTGCTGGTTCAAGGCTTTCACGTGCACGCGCTGCTGACAAACATTTCTCTGACGTACTGCCAATTCATGACAAGTTTTTGTTTTTCCTTTAATCCTTCGTGTGCTATCGATTGAGGCAGAATTATTAATTTTATTATCAACTGGAATCCACATGCAAATAAGATAATTTATATGTTTGAACACCCAGATTCATTACAAGAGGCTGAAAATTGTTCTGTTTAAAGAATACTGCCGTAAACCGCGACTTCAGAACAACTCCAGGAATAGACCTTCACCTGTGCTCCCTGTCTGCTGTACTTTACTAGTACAGCATGCCATAAAAGTTACATATTTAAGCATCATGACCCTTAAATGTGCATAACTACAATCCTGAGTATCCTAATTGTGTAGGAATAATCTACAACTCAGTATAAGCTCCTCAGAAAATGTCAATGCGTTCATATAACTGCATTAAATCCGAATTTGCCAATTAGGACATTTAAAAGTTTCATATAAACATACTGAATTTTCATTTTAAAAATTAAAAGCAAAACTATACAAAGTACAAAAACCCACTTTATGTAATTATTATAGGTAGGTAGCACTAACTAAATAAGCAGCACTAGGAACATGTCAAATTAAATGCTACTTTTCAATACTTTTCTTCAGAATATCAGCTTAAACACTGAAGAGTCATTCAGGTTCAATGAACAGGCCCATCACGCTATTTTTTCTTTTTATGCTGACTTCTTCCTTTGCAGTTAAAGAAAAACTGAACATGCCTACTTACAAAAAAGGGGTCAGAGAAAAATACCGCCAACCCTGGTAAGATCAAGAAAAAAAAACAAACACGGAGGGACAGAAAAGGAAAGAAACGTCAAAACTAGCCTGATGTATATTATAAGCTGGGAAAGTAAAAATACAAAAGACAAGTTTTTCAGACTACCTGAGACTCCATAACTCAACTACAAGAGTATTTCCTATATTTTAAGGCACCTACTTGAGGAGGTCATCATGAAATGCTCAGAGGTTGTGTTTTTTAAAATTACTTCAATCACTTTACAAAAAAGAAACAGATGTATAGGAACATGGCTTCAGGCACTACTTTCCTACTACCCTGATGTTTGATGAAAGCAGAAAGTAGAATATAGAGCCAGCAGCTGAACCTTCCTTTTTTTTTGTTGGTTTGAAAAATTTATATTTAATGACAGAGGGCAAGTCATCTGAAAATTAAGGCTCTTTTCATATTAATGTGTTCTGAAAAGCAAGAATCAGTTCGCACTAAGTATTTAAACAAATAGCAGAGAACACATCTAAAACTTGTCTCAGCAGAACGAGGAACTAATACAACACATAGTATTCATGGAATTTTTTGTTTTTTTAAAACAAATACACAAGTATAGGTACCAGTGCACACCTGAATCTGTGGGCATGTGAAAGCAACACCTTAGGCAGGTAGGAAATTTCAAAAACTTTAGGATTAGTACACTCAAGACAGACACATCAGATTGATGAGAGACACCATAAGAAAAGCCTACGTTAATGCATCATTTTTGTCAGGAAACCTTGGGAATACTAAAGCCTTATAGTATTCAAATCACAACATGAAACTTAAGTCACAAGGTGCATGTGTTCAATAACCAAACATGAACACACAAAAAACACCAGCTGTGTTTTAACACTTTGTGCTTGAGGCATGAGGGGAGTGTTTGGGATTTTCTGCTACTAATAACGTTCCTGAATTAAGTTATTGGCTCACAAGGGCTACAAGTCTAAAGCTACTGAATTATCCTTCTACGTCATCCATTTCTTTCTCCCTCTCTCCTCTCCGTACAGATGCCCACACCCCAGCTGAAAGTATTTCATCAGCTGCTTCACTTTTGACATGCAAATCCTGCAAGTTTATCTGGCTCCTGCACATTTTGCAAACAGTCCCAGCAAGAGGTGAAGTTAAAAGCACCACAAATTATAACTTCAAAATACATAAGAGAAGAGATGCATTTCTTTGGTCCTGCCACATCATTACGTACACAGAACCTCCTGCAGCACAGCTTACTTAAAGCCTATATCTCAGATACTGTCTGTTTGGTTTCGGAAAGGTTAGCATTACCAAAAAAAAAGTCAAGTAATGCACAGGTCTATTCCTCGCAAAATTGGAAGATTTATCAAATAAATCAGGTATTTTGAAAAGGCTCAGGCTCAAATCTTCTCACCGCATTCAAAAACACTGCGATATTTACAAAACCACCAGAAAATGTAAAGATGCAAAAGAATAAAGCTGGCAGATACATGCGAAGGAGGCAACATATTTTGGGGAAATCATTTTCTCTGACTTTTCAGAAGAGACCTCAGACTAAGAAACGGCCTCCACTAACAGCTACAAGAGCTCAGTAAATTTGCTGGCACAAGTGAATTAACCTCCACAATCCAGCAGAGTTGCATCCATTTACCAGGCAGTGAATTTCACTCCCCCAGAGGATTTTGTCTGACTACCACTCTACTTTCTGCCCAGCTGTTGTGTAAATAATCCATTCCCAACACAAAAACAACCCAAATACTTCACTGAAAATGCCACTGAAATTTAATTTTCATCAGAGTAGTAAAATGGTGTGTTTATTATACAACAGCCTCATCTCAGGCTCAGGTCTCAACCCTGTCATAAGGAACGTGGGTACAAGTGAGGACAAAATCCTGCCAGTTACCAATGCTTTAAAGAGATTTTGAGAATACAGAGTACAGCAGGGAGCTTGATGAAAACTCACTTGTTGGAACCACCCTGGCTTTGCTCAGATGCCAGCAAAACTTCTCAAGTGAGAGGCGACACCTGTGAGCACCAGCTCCTGGCTGATCTTCAGGGACTAGGAGCTGGCAACGATGATGAAAGACAGAAGCCACACAGGAAGCTCCTCTGTGCGGTACAAAGGACCAGTATCCGGTCCAGAGATTATAATCCAAATAGAAGAGAATCATATAAACCAAGTAGTCCACAGGTGTGTTACTCCTGTTTTAATAACACTCAATAAGGCCTCCCATCAGCAAACACCACTGCTCTGAACCACTGGCAGCCACTACCCCAAGTGCCAAATGCTGCTTCTTTCTTCCTGCCTATGCAGAACTCATTTAACCCACAGACATTTTTGGCCGCTATTAAAGGATCTGGCACAATGTAAGCCATTACTATACCCTCCCAAGAAGTACCAGTTATTGTTCTTCATCTGTTTGCCTGAAAAAATTGTTCCTATTAATATTGTCCCACTGTAGAAGCCGCTGAACCGATAAACATGGGTTGGACTGTGCAACACCTGGTCTCCATCGCAGGCAACTCTATCAAAGCTGGCATCACTTCTATATCTCGCTAATTGATATCCATAGAAACAAAAAGCTTGAAGCATGAGGAATCATCTCAGATTTGGCTCAGACAAACACCTGCTCCAGCCACTGATACGTTCTTCTTCATTTTGTCTGTTAAATGTGTGTTGGTTTTAACTCACTTTACACTGTGAGATAGAGAGATCACATACTCATTGTACATTCACCCACCATTAAACTCCTTCAATAAGAAAGTGTTGCGCTACACAATGTGGCCCACGAAACAAAAATAAGCACTTTAAGTAGTGCCTGCCTTCTTAAGAAAGGCAGTTAGTTAGTGGGATGATACATTCTAGCAATATTTTACAACGTTCACAATACTGTCTGCTAACAAGGAAACATTCTTACTCAGTTACACAATATTCAATAAGCACCCCACAAAATGGTGACATGAAAAATTCTGCCTCATCCCACTAACATGAAAAAAAATCTGAGTAAGTTTAATTGACTGATATTTTTAAACTGCCATCATGATATTTCTATATATATCTATACTTCAGGGAATAAGAAAAAGTGCTATTTTGAAGGGAAAAAAAATTAAACTTCAGTGAGACAACTGTGAAATTCCCTAAATGTCTGTGGGATCCCAATATATAAAAAGGACGATAAAACTATTAAAATATTCTCTAGAGCTTTCCTTGCACAGAACCTTTCCTAGCAGAACCTTCTTGGTGGCGATTTTCACTGATAACAAGAAATTTAATAAGTCATAAAAAAAGATCAAGATTGTGTCACCGACACCTGTCTCTCTCGATTCCTGTAGTAATTTCCAAAAAAAGACGATGACAAAATCCCATGTGAAATACATATCGGTGTCTAAGTTGTCAGCCCCTGCTTACCTGTTTTTCCCTTTGCAGGGAATATTTCAACAGTAAGCAAAGAATGTTGCTTCTAACTTGTGATGCAGAATCAGTGAAAAGCAGAATTAGCACTGATAGTGACATTTTAAAACAACATTAGACCATCAGCTCCATTCAGAACCATAAAACCTGCCACCCCATACCACAGAACAGGCCAGAATGGTTTGTGTTACCCAGCACAGAGGCAGTGCCAGCGGGAAGGGGAAGGAAAGAAGAACCAGTAGGTTACTCTGAATTTTACAGGGTGTCATGCTCATCTTGCCAGACTGAAATGCTGAGCAGGTGACTGCCCCATCCCCACTCACACAGGATGCTGACACATCTCCTTTGCCTGCTTTTGCTTAAGTCAGGATGGACGGTGCTCTGACATTTCAACATGCATATATTCAAATGGCTCAGGAGAAACACTCAAACACAACAGAATTTCACAGTCACAATTATAAGACCCTTACAGACAAATGCTGACTCAGTGCATCCTTTTTCAGAAGCACCAGCATAATTAAACACGGCTCAGACACGAGCGGTGTGGAGAAGGTGTGCTGTCTGCCTACTGCAGCCACCTGAGCACTACACTGTCTTGACACCTCTTCATGGAGAGCCTCGAGCACTGGCAGCTCAGGTAACTGAATAATACAAAAAACAGCCCATAGCAAGGATATAGGTATGTGGTGAGATTCAAGAAAAGTTGGCTATGTCTAAACTACTGGAGGATATATGTCGTGGTTTAGGGCTGGGCCGGCCACTAATTCCTGGACAGATGCTTTCTATTAACCCCTCTCCCCTCCCCAGAAGGGAAGAAAAAAAGAGAATAAGGGAGAGAGACTTTATGGGTTGGAAAATAAACTAACAGATTTAATAAAACAATAATACTAATACTATAGATAATAATGTAAATAGGAAAATAATGAAATATATATATATGTACAAATATATACAAAACCAATATAAAATCCTCCGCCCACCCTCCCCCCAATGACGAATACGTCACCAGAGGCTCTGCAGAGCCGGACACTGGAAAAGTCCCAGACCAAACTCAGCAGCAGGTGGGAGCAGGATGCAGGACACACAAATCAGGATCAGCGGCAGATGAACTAGCAGGGTTCTGCTCAGGCCTTGGCCTCTGCAGGATCGAGACGGATGGAAGGGTCTGAGATGGAAGGGCTCCAAGATGGAAGAAGGTGAAAAGGGAAAAGGCACCAGAACCTCGTGATCTCTCGGTTTTTATACCGAGTATGACGTATGTGGGATGGAATACCTAGTTGGTCCGTTTTGGGTCTGCTTCTCCCCCTGTAGGCGCAGACACAGCACCCATGATGAGAAAAGTGACCTTGAGCATATCTTCTAGCAGCGCTGTTTGGGAAAAACATGCTGCTAGTTTTCAGCAAGTTCAGTCACTTAAAAGAGACTGAGCTGAAAAGTAAAATCACTAAACAGAAAATTAGTTCTATTTAGCTCAAACCAGGACAACATAACACTGAAACTTCCGTGTTTCACGTTATGTCTGTCTCTAATGTTTCAGTGTGCAGGAAACTCTGATCAAGGACTTGTGTATGAAGCTTACATCCTTCACAGCTCCCAGATACCTGCAAAAGCAGCTGTGCTCGTCAGTGGCAAATACTGTTAGTGCTTCAGATTCTACTTCTTGTTCTTTGAGGGATGCTAGAGTGTTTGCTGCCATATCAGTAAGTCGTCACTCAGTGCTGGCAAATCTAAGTCCATTTTTGAAAAACACTAGCAAAAACTGTTTTGCCTCTGCAAAAATAGAAATTATTTGCACACAGTATCTCACATTTTCTTTCTATACGGGAAAAAGCCTCAGTTATGACCCAGACACAGTAGAAAATCATCTCCTAGCAATCAGTGAAAACCATATATTGATTAAGATTCTGCAACATCTATCAAATTCTTTTAATACTGCGGGTCGGAAAATGCTGTTAACTTGGCTGTGCAGATCACAAGAGATGTAAATGCTTTTTGCTTATTCTCAGTTCCTTTCATGCTAAAAGGGCACTAGGGCGCAATTGTTGCCTCTTTTCCAGTCCCAACTGGTTTTAAGAAAAAGAATGAAAAAAACCAACACCAAGCCTGTGTCCTTTGCACACTGATGAAAACCAGCTCCATAGTGTCAGCTTATCCCACCTGGCAAAGTGTCTTCACCAGTGCTCAGTTTAGCAGATGGAGAAAGATCAGCTGTCCAAGATGCAGGTCAGTCAGACTGAGGTGAAGAGAGGCAGAAGCAATGACAAGGACAAAATAGGCACCCTTTTTTATTAGTATTTTGTTATTAACGTATCTTTTATTATCAGTGTTTTCCAATTTGAGATTTATTTTCAGATGCTCTTGGAGGACTGGAGGGCAGCTAGTTGATCCAGCTGCTTATGTTATGTCAGCAGCAAAGATACGGTGACAAGCAGAGTTGCAACCCTGGACTTCGGGA
>NW_010174429.1:0-10205 GCF_000695765.1 Mesitornis unicolor | reverse complement strand
GCAAATAAAGCTTGGTCTCAAAATCTTTTGTGCAATATCTGCCCTTTCCCGTTTATCCTATAATGGAAGACTTTGTTCTTTGACTAAGAACAGTGCTGGAAGATCAGCGTCTGAGTTGCATTTGCAAACGTGCCACTGACTTACTCAGTAATAGGAAAGAAGTCAAATTTGCCTCTACTACTTCATTAGGAATTGATAATGGCTTGGTGAAATCTTTTGGAATGTATTATGTGAGAGGCTAGACATGATCACAGTGAAAACTTCTGGCTTATATGATATTATTTTATGATTTTTACTACTTTGGAAACGTGCTTTGGGATCTCTGTATTTAATGAAGTGGTTAATGTTGTTTGTAATAGGAAATGTGATGCTGCAGTTCAGCCATCTCACCTAATGTGGCTATCTGAGATGTTCACAGTTCTGCTCACTTCTGAGTGCTTTGGAACTGTTTGCAGTAAGGAGTTTTCCAGGTTTTTGCCTGGTATCTCGTGGTCAGCTAGATGGAAACAAAAGCAGCAGACAGAAGGGGCTGAGGAGCTGTTTTGGGGATGGCCGGTGTGCATCATTACCAGTGCCTTTCTTGCAAGGCACTATGGTAATGCAGAATGCCTCCTGAACTGCGTTTTACCAGGTGATTTCCATGGCTTTAACTGATCAAAATCAAGCAGACACTCAGAAGGATTACAGGAGCTCACCACAAGAGTAAGCCCAGCAGGAGTAGTTGGCAGCCATCTCCTCTATTCATTATTTGAGTGTAATTAACAGTCCACTTAGTAGTTAACCAACTAAACTGCAGAAAAGCTTCCTATTCACTATTTTTAACTCATTATTTTTAACTCATGAGGTAATGACATGGTGTACACCGGTGTTCTTTATAGCTAGGGACATGTGCTATGTAGTTGTGGAAGAGTATGCTCGTCTGGTTAAAGACTGCGGTCTTTGAGACCACATCTGGAATATTGCATCCAGTTCTGGGCCCCTCAGTTCAAGAAGGACAGGAACTGCTGGAGAGAGTCCAGCGTAGGGCTACAAAGATGATCAAGGGAGTGGAGCATCTCCCTTCTGAGGAGCGGCTGAGGGAGCTGGGGCTCTTTAGTTTGCAGAAGAGGAGACTGAGGGGAGACCTCATTCATGGTTATAAATATTTAAAGGGTGAGTGTCACGAGGATGGAGCCAGGCTCTTCTCGGTGACAAACAATGATAGGACAAGGGGTAACGGACACAAACTGGAACACAGGAGGTTCCACTTCAATTGGAGAAGAAACTTCTTCTCAGTGAGAGTGACAGAGCCCTGGACCAGGCTGCCCAGAGAGGTTGTGGAGTCTCCTTCTCTGCAGACATTCAAAACCCGCCTGGACGCCTTCCTGTGTAACCTCATCTGGGTGTTCCTGCTCCGGCAGGGGGATTGGACTGGATGAGCTTTGGAGGTCCCTTCCAATCCCTAACGTTCTGGGATTCTGTGACTGGTTTACAAAAGTGCTGATCAGTGTGGGGTAGCCAAGTAAACTGCTGTCGCTAATCCCAATTTCAGAATAGAGAAAATTGTTTCTCAGGCCTGTGGAGGACATCAGTTTTAATTTGAAATTGTGCACATTAATTAGATAATTGTATGTGCAAATGGCTAATTGTCATTAGCAAATTCAATTACGCTATCAGCATATGTAATCATTGCAATTATACACTCGAGTCAAGTGCATGCTTGCTAAATTGTTTAAATCTTATATCTGCCAAGGCTGAAGATATATTTAAGGTAGCACCTTCCTTGTGTTACAGGTCTCAGCTCTTAATTGGCGTTAATTATTTGTAACCAAGCTTTATTCTTTATCTTACAAGATAGCGAGAAAATTCTGCTACCAGCCTTTGTTCTAATGTCATCGAATGTTTTATTACTCAGTACTGAAAGACAGTATTGCCTCTGACCTACTCTTAATATCAGTACTAGCATTGGCATTAATATTAGTGTAGGTGTAGCTATAAGATCATAGAAGTAAATTAAAAATTGACTGTTCAGACTAGGTTTTGGCTTAAGTTATTACAACTTGTGTTGTTGAGCCTGAAGAGATGATGGTTCCACTTCTGGCATTCCCCCTCCTTGTTTCACAGCCTGATTGCAACTGATGGCTGTGGTTCGTGTCTTTATTGCGTAAGAACTGATGGCTACAGGGACAAGTTCAGTGCCTTTAACATAGGATTGTGACTTCAAGGGAAGATTAAGAAGCTGCAATAGATGAAGTGCTCAGCAGCCAACTGCTAAGACCATAGTTTTATCCATAAAAAAGAGAGGAGTGAATAAAACCAGGAAAAGAATAGGAGTCCTTCTAATTAGAATGAGCATTGAAGATTTCTGTGAGACAAGTCTGCCTTTTTTCCTCTCAAAAAGATACCAAATAAACTACAGTCAAGGATAAGATCCTTTCCACAGCAGTGGTGCACATTGCTTTGATAGAATTAGGGGAGCAATACTTTGAAGAATCTGCGGTTCAAAAGTTCAAAAGAATCCTTATATACTACTATATATAGGATTTTAATAATATTTAATAAGCTTTACTTTGAGATGCACTGCTTTTCTTGCCATCAAATATTTTTTGGTCTATAGAAACTAGCATTTAATACTGGAAATAGGAAAGAAAAATAAACCCCAAGCCAAAAAGAAATGGGAAGCAGCAAGTTTACCTGTAAAATCTTAGTCTGAGATGCAGAACTCTGGGATTGGGCTTGGACTCTGCCATCTTACTGCTCAAAGATACACTATTTATATGTGGCAAATTATTTCAGCTTTCCAAGACCGTAGATTTTTCACAGAATGTTAGGAGTTGGATGGGACCTCACAAGATCATCCAGTCCAATCCCCCTCATTTCATTATGAGGCTAACAATGTTTACTTAGAAATCTACTTGTGGTAGTAGTTACCATAGAGCTTATTTATAAGAGCTGCAATGCAGTAGTCTACTGGGTTTGCTGTATAATTTTAATAAGATATAGTAGCTAAGCTACAGTATAGTGTCAACTTATCAGTACTACCAATACGTGGACATAATGGATAAAATTTAGTCTATTTTTCTTGCTTTTGCATTACCCTAAGGATGGAAACCATTTCTGAAACAAATGAAAGATAAAAAGACAGTTTTCACATGATTGTGTCATTTTGTGGTCTTTGTGAAAAGATGCTAACAACCTTCGTATTTTTTGGAGTTAGCCATATAGAGGTCTGTGCAGGGGGAAATCTCAACAGGAGCATTTTGGAACCTCTTTATTTGATATACATAAACCTCATTTTTATAAATTACTTACCTGTAGTTTTTTTTCTTGTTGGCAGCAACATGGAGAGGACAGAACCAGGCTGAAACCTCGGGGTTGGTGCTTACCACAGTTTATTCCATGCTGGAGAACTCCACCATGTCCCACCTTGTTGTGCTGAGAGCAGTTCGGGTAAGCAAGAATGGTGTGCTGGGGGTAAATCAGTCCTGGGATTATAGGAACATCACTTTGCACTCCACTTGCCTTGAAACAAAAGAGTCAAAGCCAGAAGTTACTCTGAAATTTCATTATATATAAATACACGTGAGCAATGGCTGCGGACTTTCCAAAGAGCAGAATCACATTCTATATGGAAACAAGTGAGTGCAGACACATGATTAATATCCTTTGAGCATCCTCTTTTCCCTTGATATAATAAAACAATGTGATTGATATTGATTCAAAAGCACGTTCTCTTTCAAATCACATTTTAAAGTTAGAGCTACAAAGGCAAGTGTAATTAATTAGCAGAATAAAGTGAAATTTTAAATGGAAGAACTGCATGCAGCTGAGAAGAAACAGAGAAAGGATTTTTCATATAGAACAATGTGTTTCATAAAAGGCTTGTTTTAATGAACAGACTTGAGCAAGTGATTCACAGCATATAATTTATTTGACAAGTTCATTTTCTGTCTTTCCTCTGGGAGAACCAAAACAGGGGCACATTTTTTGCTTGGAAAAAGTAATTATTATTTTATTTTTTACTGGGCAAGGTCATTACAAGTTTTAAGGGGCTGCAAAAATTGTATTTGACGTTTTGTTATTTCTGTATTGCTAAGTTATGGTTTAGGCTTATAAACTGCATCATATTCCTTCTGTTTCCTGGTTTTTCTATCAGAGACATCTGTAGTCCTGTATTTTGAGCAGTGTCCCATGCTGACTTAATAGTTAATCTGGGTGCAACTACTCCCATGTGCAAGTATTTAACGCTTGTTAAACGTGTGAGAGCGCAGTGCAAAACTTAAAAGTGTGTGTTTTGGGCTTTATCCAGTGGAAATCATAGAGAGCCTTTTTCCATTGACTTCAGTGGCAGTAGATCACTGTTCCTGTGAGTATCTTGATGAGTGAAACTCCAGTGCACGAATGGGCATGGGCCATTTGGACAGACTGGGTGTGAAGAGAGTTGAACAAACACCAGCGTTTTTCGTAGCAGGCAGAGTGATTAATGGGCTGGAATGACCTGAAGACTCAGTTGGTTCACAGTATTCACTGATGCACAGTATTCTGCACTATTCATTTGGCTTCAGATGTGGCTGTAACTGTGAAAGAAGAAGAATCTTCTTCAGCATGCGTCCAGGACAGTCCTGATTTCAGGGAGTTTATTGGTTTCTCTTATCGCCCCAGAAAATAAGTGTGAGGACACTTGCAAAAGAGGCAGCATCTTTGTTTTTCACGCAGAATATATGTTCAAATTCTAAAGTATCCCTGGAAATACTCATTCCAATCATAAGCTTTCTGGAAGTCCCAGCAAGGCCTTGTTCCTCCCATATCCCTAGGAGGTGTTGGCACTGCTCACATTTATTTTTCAGGTCTTGGGTAATAACGTCTCAGACCACAGTACTGTGCACTGCCTGGGTGGATATTGGTGGCTTTGCTTCCAGGCAGATTTGGCAAGGCCTAGCAGGAGGATTCTTTGTTACGTGCGATTTTAATGTACATCTGAATCTTTAGAAAAACATGAAATTCTGAGTTGTTTTTTTTTTTGCATACAGTTTAAAAAGAAAAAATATGAGGCACAAAATTAGATACTCCTTGTTGTCATGCAGTTATCTTCTAAAGCATGATTTTATCCTGTCCGTTTTGTTTTCGGACAGTTAAGTGCAACTGTCCGATCACAGCTTGTTTTATGACATTTTATGGGGCCTCCAGTGACACGTACCTGAAACGACAAAGGTCAGAACTGAAGTGCACTGGCATCACACCATGAATTAACCCACACCGCACCTATCTGCATTACACCTATCGAGGTGTAGTGTTTTTCTGTCATTTCATAGCCATTCCAGTTGCTTGCAAAGCTTAAAGGAAAGAGAATACAAAGTGTGTATTGACCATTTAAAATGAATGGGCTCATGTAAACCCCAGCATTCTACTTCTGCTTCTTGAATGGGAGCAGAAAGTCTAACAGAGAACACAACTGATTTTACAAAATCATGGTTCTCGGTGACTATTTCAACAAGTGTGACTTTCAACTCCGTATCTGAAAAAGACTGGGGCTGACTCACATCGCGTTCCAGGAGGCTTAGTTTGCTGGTATTTAAAGAGCATGCTCTTTAACAAACCGAAAGTATTGCAGAGTAATGTCGTGGAAGAGGCTCCTTTATCATCAGCTATAGGCAAACCTACATTTACTTGCCATTTTTTAGGAAAGGCAGATATCTGTTGTGTGATATAGGTCAGCTGGACCCTGCAGTCACGTCTTAGGGATGAAGTTCTAAGGGCTCTTGGTGGAAAACATTCAGTGCACCACTAGAGCCCAGTTCTAGAATCCCAGGGAGGACCTTTTCCTTTTGTTCCCATTTCATCCATGCCTCAGATTAGTAGCAAGACCTATAGTTTGAAGTACACTTTTCTTCAGTGAGGTGAAGTCAAAATATGAGTCGTAGACTGCATTGATTCACCTGAATAAATGATCAGGGAAGAGTATTTTTGCTACATACCGTTATGATAGCAAGAGAGTTACCACTAAACCATGGGAGAATGGAAAAAAAGAAAGAACCCTAAGACAGAATTTTGTCCAACTCTTTCTAAGAGAAAAAGAAAAGAATTAAAATTCTTTAATCATCCTTTGGAAAATGGTTACTTGAGTCTGATGGGCAGAATCCTCAAGTAACCTCAAGGTTACTTGAATCCTGATAGGCAATTACTCTTTTTTTTCCTAGGTAGTCCTTTGTAGGGCTTCTCCATCCCCAGAGTTAAAAGTGGAATCCTAATAGCTTTTCAAAAGTTTTCCTGCAAGTTAAATTAGTCTCATCACTGTCAACAAAGAGAAATTAGTCCTTACTATTCAATAAATATTATGGATGCTCTCATCTTCATGTTGAGTGTAGCAGATCCAGCTACAACATTACAAGAGGTTGACTCTGTCTCTGCAGTAGCAGAGGCACCGTGGTCCCAGCACAACCTCAGACCCACATCTTTGTTCCACGTGGATCCAAAACTCACACTTTCCTACACTGCTACGAAGCCCATCTTGTACATCTGGCTGCACGTGGAGTCAACTGCGAGTGTTTTTCTCTAAATTTGCAGCTCAAACTGCTACTCTCTGCAGTTCTCATGCCCGCTTCAGTAATGAAAATTAAATATAGGTTGGAAATACAAATACCCTTAATCTAACTGCAAAGCGGAAACTGTTATTGTACCATCTCTCTTGATCATACATATTAACAATTGGCATTTTCGGTTTCCTGGACTAATGTTATAATCTCTTTCTGGTCTATTTTCAGGCAGGTAGTTTTTTTAACAGAAAGACTGAAATTTCCAGTGGTGGTAACTTTTGTTGTTGTTGCCACTAAAAAAAGTACTAAGAACCTACAGGAGGGAAAAAATAATTACTGCAAATGTTTGTCTTCAACAAAAATAATATCAAGATCCCATTTTCAGCATAGTTTTCTGCACAGTACTTCACTCCCTAATTTGCAGTACTTCCAACTACTTCCATAAATTATTAGTATGACTTTTAAGAGGAAGGGATATTTATTATTAATTGAGCTGTGGTGTGCACAATTATAACACTTCGCATTCTCTAAAGGAAATAAAGATTCTTTAAACTGACCTGTGCTAGTTACGTGGTGCAGTTAAGGCTTAATGGAATTTAACAATACAGCGTTTTAGTAGCTTTCATTGGTACAGAATAGTCCTGAAAACTTTTAAATCAAGTTACTTCAGCGTTAAGTAGTTTTAAGAAAGAGATTTGCCTGCCAGCTCCAACAAGGAATTGTATGTCAACAGTATTCCTAGATTTCATTCTCAGCGGCAAGTGCTCAGCTTGCAGCCTAATTTCACCTTTATGTCTCAGGTGTTGCCTGCGTGTGAAATCAGTATAATAAAAACTTACTCAGCTCTCAAGCGTATCACGAGAATTAACGTTTGCAAAAGGGATTTTCTCCATTGGCTGATCAGTGTATCTTTATCCACTCAGTAGCAAACATGTGGCTAATGGAAGGGGAGGACTGCTGAGCTCTCTGCTCTGCCCTGCTCACACCACAGCTGCAATCTTGTGTCCAGTGCTGGGCCCTCAGGTCAAGAAGGACAGGAACTGCTTGAAAGAGTCCAGCAGGGCCACAAAGATGATGAGGGAGTGGAGCATCTCCTGCTGAGGAGCGGCTGAGGGAGCTGGGGCTCTTGAGCTTGGAGCAGAGGAGCCTGAGGGGTGCCCTCATTCCTGGGGATCCATTGGGAAAGGGCAGTGTCAGGAGGAAGGAGCCAGGCTCTGCTCTGGGATGGCCAATGCCAGGACAAGGGGCAATGGTCCCAAGCTGGAGCACAGGAGGTTCAAGCTGAAGATGAGGACAAACTTTGTGAGTGTGAGGGTGGCAGAGCATGGCCCAGGCTGCCCAGAGAGGTTGTGGAGTCTCCTTGTGTGGAGACACCCAAAGCCCTGGCCGTGTTCCTGTGTGACTGCTCTGGTGATCCTGCTGTGGCAGGGGTTGCACTGGGGGAGCTTTCCAGGGCCCTTCCCACTCCTGACATGCTGGGATTCTGTGAGCTCCTGTCCTGGGGCTGGGTAGAACAGGAGCCTTGCCACTGGTGTTCGCATGTGCCACAGATCAGACCCTGGAGGCAGGAGAGTCCCAGGGACAGCTCAAAGGAAAATGTTCTGCGTCCTTACGAAATACCGTGATGAAAAGCGGTATAAACCGAAAGGCTTGTTTATGGCTTTTCTTTTGCTTCAGATATTGAAAATGCCAAGTACAATCTATTTTTATCGAGCTGTCAAGAATTTATGCCACAGTATTTGACCACAAGAACTATATGCAGAAATACTGAGGAGATATATCTCTTCTTAAAATGCTGCTGGCAACTTTCTCATTTCAAAGAGCTGACAGGGTGCTTCACAATCATTTGTTTTTATCTGCTTATAAATTTTATCTCTTTATATGTGTTACCTCTTTTAGTTGTAGGTGCCAAAAGAACCAGTTTGATTGATACGATGAAAGATTTAAAAGATATGGATTGAATGCTTTTCAGCAAAATTATTTGGTTTCTTTTCATGTGGCTTTCTTCGCAAGGAAAGTTTAACTAAGAACTGGTCGAACATCTCTCTGTTTCAATTTGAATGGCTGATCACACTCTTCCTTTGTAAGGCTTTATTTTAGCACTTTCTTTTCTTCTTCATTTCCAAAGTTATTGTGCCATACTGCTGAAGCACCTGCCATGTTGATTTCATTTCAGTGTTGGGCGAAAATAGTTCTAGCTCTGTGAAATGATTCATACTTGCATGCAGTTTGTCAAGCACCAAAAGTTTCTTAGAAATGAAAGGTTTTATATAACTGTAATCTCTCGTTGCAATGAAATGTAACTCTACCGAGAAGAAAATAAATCTCTCTCACTCTTTCTTCTTGATATTTCTCTCAGAGTTCACATTGCTGGCACAACTGTACTTAAAGATAAGCAAACCCAGAGGCTGAGTCCAAATTCTTATCTGAAATCGAGTAGTGAGATCCTTTCATAACATATCCAGCAAATAAGTGTGTGTCAAAACAAATGCCTGGGATGACTTCAGTGCTAATAATTTTGCTTGCATTTCTATGAATCCCTTCATATAAAACCAACAACCAAAAATTCACAACATCTATTCCAAAGGAAGTATTTGCTTTTTCAGTTTCTTTTTTGTCCTTCAGTATTATTCTGTCCGGACAAAACTTACGCTTTCTATTAAAGTGAACTCGAGTGCTCATTGCAAATGGTTTAAGAAAAAAATAAAACCACCTAGTCTAGTGACCTTGGATAAAACTGTTTTGTACCAACCTCCCACCCAATCCTTTAAGCACGGCCCAGATTTGGAGCCCAATTCCTCTTCAGATCTAATCCTGCATTTCTGAGTTACTATCTTGCAATTGGGCTAAGCAGAGACAGGTTTTTTTTTTCCCCAGTGAGCTTCTTATCTTCAAGTCAGTAATTTCATGTATGTCTGTGTGTTCTGCTTGGAATAACATTCACGTCTTAGAGAAATGTATTTTAACAGAGCTTCCAACACACAGTGGGAGACTGATTTGCTGGGTTGTGGGGTACGACAGTTTGTAACAGCAAGCCAACAGGAGAGATTGTTTTCTTGTCTAGGTATTTGTTCCTGGGAGATCTTTAGTTCCATTGATTAACTTGTATTAGAGCTCTGAGACAGGCTGTGAAGTGACAGACCTGGCGGAAAACACCCAGAGGCACCAGGAACACCTTGAATAACAAGGGCCACTTCAAAGCTGACATCATTTTACAAACAAACTTAATGAGATGATGTGCCCAAGGAGCCCGGGAGTTTTAAATACTTGGTTGACACTTCCTTGAAAATAATTTATTTTGTAGATCTCAACCAAGTGCAAGTTTTTACTTTGTAGTTTCCCTTGCTCTGATTTTGCTCAGGTGTAAAATTAGCGACAAGCTTTCTGAACCATTAGCGCACACATATCCAAATGCAGTTTGCTGGTTAAAAAGAATTGTAATAAATCAGTGCTTATATAGTACAGCGGCTTGACATACAACTAATTTAAACATGCTTTAGTAAAACTAGCAGCTCCTCCTGACTTTCAAGTAATATACATTGAACCACTGAGGGAGGAGTGGCTGACACTCCAGAGGCTGGAGAGTTGGGCGGAGAAAAATTTAATGAGATTCAACAAGGGCAAGAGTAGGGTCTTGAATCTGGGGAAGAAGAACCCCATGGACCAGTACAGGCTGGGGACTGAGCTGCTGGG
>NW_010174428.1:11623-36114 GCF_000695765.1 Mesitornis unicolor | reverse complement strand
CCAAGTCCCTCAGCTGCTTCTCATAAGACTTCACCATCTTCCTTGCCCTTCTTTGGGCCCTCTCCAGGACCTCAATGTCTTGCTTACATTGCACCCTCCAACACCAGGCTGGTCCTGGACCCAGCTGGAAGACACCGTGAGCCAGAGTCCACTCATCCCTGCCAAAGTTGCCAGACAAGGCATGGTGAAGTTCAGGCCGAGGGAATGCTGCGAAAGGAAGAGAAATTGGCAGGATTTGACCCCATTGTGCACATAAAAGTCTGATGGCATCTCAGGAAAAATCCAGATTTCTGTTGGCCTGGGAGGCTGGGGGGGGTTGTCATAAAAAAGGGCCAGGATGAAGCTTTGCTTCCTGTAGTGTCTGAGCTGTGCTTTAAGGCAGCCTAAAAAAAAAGGAGTGGTCTTCTTCACCCTAGTAATTGCTCTGTGGTGTCTGGTTTTGAGCATCTATATTCTCCAAAACAAGGGAAACAACCCCCAGGCTTCCTTCTGCCCTGGCCAGGGCCTTAGCTCAGTTCCTGGCTTAAGCCACCTCTTCTTGAGTGCAACAAAGCACTCATGCACTGCAGGAGAAAATAGTGGATTAAAGAGACACATAGTCTTGCACGATAGGAAATCCAAGCCCCGAGTAGAAAAACAGAAGCCAGAGATATGCACAGCACTCATCACAGAAAAAAAATTACCCTCTTGGGAACCAATCATCCTTTTAAACTCTTCTCCTTCAGGGAATTTGGGCAGTACCACAGCTTGCAAATCTTTTTGTTGCAAACATCTTGGTTGGGTGGTGTTCACCATTAAGGCTGTCTGCTCGTGCTCTCCCTTCTTTTTTGATCAGTTATTGAAATAATCCAGAGACCCCGCAGTAAGCAGAAAGATAGGAAAATATGGGAACTCCTCCACTTAGTTTTCCACATCGCCATGAAGACATCTGCTTAGCACACCTCCCACTGCTTCTTTCCAGCAAACCCCTCGTGATCACATTGCTGCATCTTTTTGCACGCACGATCCTGGTGCCAGCGTGCCCAGTTGAACAAGAAAATTAACTCTCAGAAATTACTTCATCGTGACAGAAACTCCTCTTCGACCACAGAGCCATGGCTCATCTGGGAGAGGGGAAAACGAGCTGGGAAAATGAGAAGCCCGAATTGCCAACATTTTCCCTATTTTAAAAGGTTTGGATGAAAGAACCTGGCTCTGACCAGCCTAGCTGATGTCTGTATTTCAGGCTAACTTCAAAAGATGGTAAACTTCCCCAAATTCAAGCATCTGAATTTCATACCTTAAAAATAACTTTAAAAGAGCCTCTGCTCTTTACAGTAAGAGCGCTATAATATTCTAATAGCTGAGGTGCTATAATTTTCTCAGCATGCCTTCTTAGTGAAGAGTCAGGGACAACTTAGAGAAGGAAAAGCAGATTTAAAATTCATCCTGGGTCCACACTGGAGCGGCACTGAACCTGCTGAATGAACTGTCCTGAGATATTTACCCCTGGCAGGAAAATCTTTCCCATGCCAGAGGCATGGATTACGGAATAATGAAAATCCATTTTTTCTAGTCAAGTCATCCTCTTTATGTGCCCTTTCCCATGCCAGAGGCCTTGGGATTACTGGATAATGAAAATTCATTTTTTCTCGTAAAGTCATCCTCTTTACATCCAAAGATTTTAGTGGAAAATAGAACAACCTCAAATTTTCATAAAACAATTGTTCCTTAAAGTCTGAGACCAAGAATTACGGCTTTTTTTGCATGGCCATAAACTCCCGTGACTTCTCCAGTACAGTATTCATCGTTGTTCATCTTAGGTATTTTCTCAATGGCCAAGAAAACTTGCACTGAAGACGCCCTCTCAAGTGGAAAACAGTGCACAAAGCCCACTAAGACATGACCACATGTCCTGGGCAGCCATAGATCTTAAAACTTATTGTTTTCCAGAATGCTGACTCAGCAACGAGGCACATGGCTCAGAGCAACTCTGACAGCGAAACTTCAGGCCGACGGGAGCTTCAAACACCATCCCTTGCTGGCAGAAGAGAAACCATCACTGAGTCTTGCTTTCATTGTGTCAGCTGTAAGAGAAACCCTCCACCAACAGGAAGACAAACAGGCATAAACCAACAGGGAATTTCTCTGTGGGCAGACAAAAAAGCAAAGGTCTCTGGAGATGGGCTCAGCATTGCTCGTGGCCAGCAAAGCTGCCCAGTGCCCAAGACTGCTGGTGCCAACAGTGGTTTTTTAACTCCAGGGGACTTTAAAAAAACACGACAGGAAAAAATGTGACACCTTTTATCAATTATACTCTACTCTGTGTGACTGAGCAAATCTTAGTTTCCACCTGCAACACACAGATCTCCTCCTGGCTGTGGTCCCCAGTGGGCTGGGGTGTCTTCCTGTCCCTGTCAGGACTCCAGCTTTGCCCATGATGTCACAGCTGGTAGAAATTTTGGGTGGAAGCGTGGTGGCACCATCTGTGCTGCTTACACACAGTAAGAATAAACACACCTCTGATGGAGCTGGTGCCATCTCCTAACACCTGCCTAGTGAAAGAGCAAAGGGCTGTCCTTCGGCAGGCTCTGGGGATGGTAATACCTGCTGCTGCTCAACAAGCTGCTTTGGTCAAAGCTTTTGGTCAGCCTCCAAATCCAGCCCCTTTTTCCTGGGAAGAGCAGATAAAACCCATCAGCCATAAAGAATAAAACCCTAATGTGGCCTCTTCACCACGCTCCATGGGAGTTACGACCCCTGCTAAAATCTGGAAACCCAAAGTATGATCTCTGTAGGACCCATCTACCTTGTAGGACTGGAATGAAGCCCTAAATAGCTAATGCAACCCCACATGCTGGCAGCAGCCCCCCATCTCACCCTGGCCACCGCCATGGGCTCCAAATCAGTATGCCAACCAGTGACAGGCACCACTATTCCTCTGCTCGGGGGACTGTGTCAAAGGGGGAGCTCGGTTCTCTGTACCCAAGAGCAACAGTGGCTGTTCAGAAATCACGGGATAATAGCCCTTTTGATGGATGCTCGGCTCGTGCTTTCGGGATGTAGCGGTTGTGTGGGGCTGGGAAGGGGGAGGGGGCAGAGAGGCATATGACAGTGCCGATAACAAGTGGGCTTTGTGCGCCATGGCCAGGGGCTCCCACAGCTGCTCCAGCCCCCTCTCTCTCTTTGAGGTGGTTTGGGTGGGAGAAGAGGCTGCAAAAGCTCAAGCAAATGAGCACGGCACAGATAGAATTTTAATAATTCAATCCATGCTTCTCTTTAAAAAGTAAAACTGTGGCAAAGCATCTCCTCCAGCCATTCAGGCAGAGGCTCTGGAGAGGAGAAGCTGCTCTGGGCTGGTGGTCTGACTGCTGCAGTGCCTCCTGGACAGGGAATGCCCTCGAGCATATCCATCCAGTTTGTTTCCTTTGCCCACGCAGCTGGTGAATACTCGCAGCCCATGCTGGCCAAAGCTCTCACCTGCTTCTTGCCATCGCTCCACGGGTCTTGGTGGTGTTGACCTGGAACCTGGTGGCAACCTGGGAGCGAGCAGGGCACATCATCAGCTCCGAACCAGCCTGTCCCAATGAGCTGTGAAAGAAAAGGAACTAAGCCTGGGGGTGGGCACCATGGCAGAGGGAGGACCACCGGAGCACATTATCATTAACTCCATGCATCCATGGCTTTATTTTACCTTGTCATCGCTTGATGACAGTGGTTTTTTTCTCATGACACATATTCTCTGTGGATGGGGAGATAGTGATGATGGTAGCTGGTTACAGATTGCCCCAAAAAAAAAATACTCTCCCCTCTTCCAAAAAACTAAAACCAAAACCCAAGCAGAAGAACCCCACCCCAAAACCTACACACACTTTGTTCCTGTAATCCCTGTCCCAACAGGACACGAGCAGAGGCTCCCAGCTCGCATGTGTGGTTGCTCTTGCTAAGCTTTGAACAGCTGGAGGATTTGGAGATGGGATCAGCTAATACAATCCAGGCTCAATTAGCAAAGGAAGCACGGAGATTCCAGCTCTCATCGGGACAGATGTGGGCAGGACCCCTCTGCAGGGTTAACCATAGGGCAACTTGCGCTTCATCCACAAATAACTGAGCTGCCTTTGCCTCCCCATCCCACCCAGGGCTGAGTGGGAAAGCTTGCCATTGCCAAACACTGCCTTCCCCCCCTGGACCCGGCAAAAACCCGCTTTCCTGCCCACGGGCTGGGAGAGGGAAGGAGTAACCGCAGCAGGGAGGGAGAGCAGGCGTGCACGCAGGTGCAGAAAGCTGGCAGTCAAACAAAGGGAGATCGCAGGAGCAGATACAGGCACATGCAGGCTACAGTGCTTGTCAGCGCGGCTTTCTGTCAGTAAGACCAAAGGCAAGGGGAGGGGGGACGAAGAAGACGGTTTCTCATTGATGGGAAGATGCTGAGGTACATCAGCAGTGGGACACCAGTGCTTTTGTGTAAAATTGGGACCCCTGGGCTGGGCTTTTGTTATCACAAATGCTCTTTCCTGTTAATAGTGGCAGGCTCACCAGGCTGCTGGGCATCCTCCAGGACAGATTGCCCAGTGCTCCCAGCCACCTTGGGATGAAACAGGGCCTGCATCTCTAAACAGCTCGATGGGCACCGACTTCCAAACTTCCCCCCAACACCAGTGGAAAGCTGAACCAAACCCACATGAATGCCTGATGAGCATCCCCCAGCCTCAGTTGATGCTTTGTTTCCAAAAGCTGCCCTCAAATCTCTCATCTGCCTTTTCAGGGCATTTTGAAGGTGCATAGCCCCTCATGTGCTGAGACACAGAGACTCCCTCACCAGAGACAGGCCTCTGCTTGCAGAGCTGGTGAACCGGTTCCTGAGGTGCAAGTTGCATGGGTGAGCTCTCCCACGCACAGATGCGTTTCACACAGCCCTGCTGGAGACTGGCTGCTAAACACCAGACCTCTGCGGAAAGCAGATGGATTTGGAAAGATTGCAGGAGTGGGGGGCAAGGCATTTGATGCTTTGGAGATGGTTGCTTCTGAAGCCAGGGCCGAGGACTGCCAAAAGGCAGAATGTTCATTGATTTTTCACTTCTCTGAAAGCAGGAGTCAGGAATCAGGGTGGTGAGGGATGGGGCTTGGGCCAGTAAAAGTGACTGGCATGAGAGATGCAGTGAACCAAACTTTGCTTTCCTATCCCAGCATTCATTGAACAGGGAACCAAAAGTATTGTAGAGTGAGCTAATGATCCTTGACCAGTGTCAGGTGAACGCAAATACATGGCAAGCACCTTCCAAGCTGCCAGCTCAGGAAATAAACCCATCAGCCTCTTCCCAGTCCAGTTGCTGGGACTCTCACAGAAGCAGCAGTAGCCTCCAGTGCTGTGGAGCAACTCTGGGGCAGCAAAAACTACCTGGTCTCATGCCAGAGTACCCCAAGGTCTAATGTTCTCACCATCCACAGAAGACATAGCTAGCTGGGTCTGGAAAAGCCTTTGCCACAGAAGGAGCAGACACACAGGGACAGGGCACAGCGGGAGAGCACATCCCTGATTTCTGCCTCTCTCCAATAAGACTGGCTTTTTTCCTCACTCCTCGGTGGTGTTCGGTGTTTACAGGCGCTGGGAAACATTTGCTCCTTGCACTTTTTCCAATGGAGCGTGGGAAAAGCTCTCACCCAAAGCAAAAAAACACGGGAATTTGCTTTCAAGTCTATTCTTCTCACTCTCTTTCTTTCCAAGTGAAAAGCCCTGAGCTGGCTTTTTTTCTTTGCGAGGCAAGTTTTCTGGCCAAGGCAAACTGGTGTTTGTCTCTCATGCTGTCAGCAGAATGACAGGCGTCAATACTGGCTGAGGAGTATGGCAGCGGCAAAGCAACCAGGACAGGGAGTGGTGGCAGGGCAGACAGGGCCTGTGTGTGCCTCCCCCCCACCCTTTTAGATAAGGGAAACAGCACATTTCAGCTTCAGTAGAAAGAAACAAGGGCTTGGTTTGGGGGGGGGTATTCCCAGAGCATATATAGAGCCCTCGGTTTGAGGCAGAGAAAAAAGGAAAATTAGCATGAAAAAAAAATGGAGGCCCAGGCAGGCGTCGAGTGCCGCCAGCACTACGTGCCAAAAGCTCCCGGAGCTGGGATGGGAATGCACACCAGCCTGGCTGCTCAGACCTTGCCGGCACCTCGGCCTCCAGAGCGCTTCCCACCCCACCAGCCTCTGTCTGCATCCTCTCCTGGCCTCCACATCTGGTCCAGAAGGCCTCACCAACAGGCCTGCAGGAGGTTTTGGATGGCCTTTTTGCAACTAGGTGATGCAGGGAACTTCAAAGCAAAAGAAAGAGGTAAAGCCATGCACTTCCTTCCCGGAGGGGCCAGAAATCACTCTTTCTTCAGAAAATACAGCTGAGGAACCCAACAGGAGCCTGCAGAACCCACAGGGCAGTGACACACCTGGATCCCTCAAGGAGATGGCCTCTCTCCTGCTGCAGGCGGACACCACAGGAAAGGTGCTCCCCATGCCTAAGAATGCTGCTAGGGAGGGGAAGAAAGGCACCTCTACCCCCTGCCTCCCCCCATAGCCCTCTCTACAGCAAAAGGACAACTATAATCCCCCCATATGACCTAAGAGACCCACTGTATGCCCAGATTAAAGAGGGAGGAATACCCATGACACCCAGAGGCCTGTCTCACTCACTTTGAGCCTCCATCCTCTAAGTAACCTGATGGCCCCAGCACCATTTTTCCTGTGTGAAATTCCCTCTGCGAGAGGTGCCTTAGGTGAGCAGCTGCAGAGGCAGCCAGATCCAGGAGGAGGTGTTTGCTTTCTCCATCCCACCCCCCGCTCCACACACAGACACACACCCTCTTTTTAATTGTTTGCACATCAAGAAACGACTTGCTGTGTTGCAACCTCCCAAAGGGAGACAGGCATTGAACTCCTAACCTGAAACTGCCTCTCAGGGAGACAGCCAGCACCCACCTCCCTCTGTTCCCACGTCCTCTCCCCCAACTCATCCCCGCCTGAACCACAGACATGTCCTCCCCTCGCTCCACTTTGCTCCTTCAGCAGCTACACCCTTCACTGTTAATGAGCAAGGAGGGGAAAAAAAAAAGCACAGAGCTGCCATTCAGGGCCTCTCTCAGACACCAAAACATCTCTGTGCATTAATAATCCCTTTCAAAAGCCCCTTCCTTGCACACGTCTCCCCCCTCTCTGTTCCCAACCCCCAGCGCTTTTCAGGAGTGACTGTGATTCATCTGAGGTGCGAAATAGCACGGTAAAATTTTAATACAGCCTGAACATGATGTGAGAGCACTCGAGTGTCTTTTAAGCAGCCTGCCTGTCTCCAGCAACCGCTTTGAAGGCAGGATTGCTTCAGCGCTGCGTGAAGAGCTTCAAAGAGAATATTTGGGACTGATTTTGTCATGACACGGAGAAGGCAAGAAGCCTCCAAACACAGTTCTCTCAAAGGACAAGTGCCAGGAGAGAAATGTGCCAGCTTTTGCCATGCCTCCCTGCTGGGGGTTGGTCCAGCTGGACCATCTGGGAGGACCAGAGCTGCATGTACCTATAGGTGTCGTACCTATAGGAGATCAACTGAGTGCTGTGACCTGGTCCCCGCCTCCATAGACTCTTGTGGGAAAGAGACTTCCCCCCACCACTGGTTGTTACAGTGCATACCCATAGCCCTGGGACCGAGGGTCTGCCCCTAGCTGTGATTTCAAGGACTGGAAAGCTGGGGAGAGTTCTCCATGTGTCAGGATACATGTGTTGATAGGAAAAATATGAAAATAAGGCAAAAAACTTGGGTTAGGCCAAATAGAAAGAGACACTGATAGCATCCAAGGACTCCTTAAGAACCAGTAAACACAAGGGAAACAAAACCAGTGTCCCAGAAAGTGGGGCTAGGAGATAAGTGAGCAGGAAGAAACAGCAGGGGCAGAGGAGGGTACTTCTCAAGAGAGGCTTTGGGAGCCCTCACAAGCTTAACCAACAAATATCCCTCAACTTTGCTGCTTTTCAGCATCACACACTGTTCCTTGGCTCCTTGGGTCTCTCCAGACCTGTGATCAGCACAGCACTGCCCTCATGCAGGGAAATGCTCTGGTCCTGGAGACCTTCAGACTCAGCCAGGGAACATTGACGGCCAAAGCAAGAAGCTGAGCTCTGCATCTCCAGCAAAGATGCTCCACCAGGCAGCTCCTGGTGATCCTGTATTGTCTCTGCTCCCACACCATGGGCACAACATCAACCAAAAGCACCTTGTCCACAGTAGCAGGGATCTGCATCAGTGCTGAGCAGTCCTCACAGCTCCTTTCCAGACCCATTTACCTGCCAAACTGGCACCAGTAGCACATGTCAGCCCAGGGCTGCTGGAAAGATGTCAGGGAGGTGCAGGCTGCAACCCTGCATATCCTGTGCCATCAAGAAGGAGAGGGTGAAGCCACTAAGAAGAAGGTAGAGTAGGATTGAGTTGGTAAAATCCCTGGGAGTACTGCAGCATTTGACTTTTCTCTGCAGATCATGCAATGCACCTGAGTAATTTACCTTCTGGGACACTGCAAAGAGGACTTGGAAAGGCAGGAATACTTTTCTGACCTCTGCTGCCCTGCAGAGATGAGCCTGAGAGGACCCCAAAGTGCACAGACCTGCACGAGATTGACAGGAACACAAACACCTGAGCCCTGTGAAGGTGTAGCAATTTTTGGAGGTCATTTGGAATCTCAAGCTACCTATGGAGAGGGATCAACCTGGTATCAGCCTCAGGGTCACTTCTTACTCCAAACGAGATCATTCCCCTTCCCAGGGCTACGTTCATGACCAGGTTTCCCTGCAGAAACATCTTCACTTAGCAGAGCATCTGTGCTGACACACTCTGAGCATCTGCACTTACAGAAGAGCAGCTGAAGCACTTGGCCTGGATACCAGGGAGCAACAGGTGCAGAAAACATCTCACCCTAGGCTGCACCTAGCCTGAGAAATCCCCAGACAGGGGCTTATTTTGGGGAAAGTCAGTGGATTTCAGAACCAAGCTGTATTTGCCAGAGATGCAGCAGATGTGCCTCCTGGGACATTTTCAAAATGAGAGCTCTCCATAGAATAATTTGGTTGGAAAAGACCTTTAAGATCATTGAGTCCAACCATAACCTGTCCACCTTAAACCTTGTCTCTAAGAACCTCATCTCCCCGTCTTTTAAATACCTCCAGGGATGGTGACCCAGTCAACTGGGAAGTGAAAAAGGCACATGCATCAACCTTTTACTAGAGCTAGCCCAGAAAGGCACCAGAGGCACCATCTCACCTGCAGCAGGGCTGTTTAAATGCAGTCATCAGCCACTCAGCCTTCAGTAGGACTGTGCCACTCCTAGAAACATCAGCAAGGTGCCTGGGCTGAGGATGAAGCTTCTTATGCTCAGTTTGTGCTCTCTTGAATGTGCAAGATGGTGAGGTTGCAGTCAGCAGTACCTTACAGGAAAACAGAGACAACCAAATGCAAATTATGTCTTCGGTGCAATTTAAGAAAACATTAAAACTCAATTAGCTGATGGGCACACTTAAGTGTTGGCTGACACACCCATGAGCACAGGCATGTCTGGGAGGCAACGTCAGAGTTTCTGTGTGCTCACACCCCATATATTTCAAGGCCACTTTCTGGACTAGAAATGATGGGAAAGAGAAAGTAGCCAGCAGCCCTGTGAGGGAGCAGCAGATAGGATGGCTGAGCAAAGAGTGGTGGGACAGGAAGGGATCACAAAATCAACAAAATGGGGCTTAAGCGGGGTCACGGTCAGCACTTGCATGTATGCAAGTTATGGTCTAAAAAGGCACCATTGTGGAGAAATCTCCCAAACCCTTTCCAGGAACTTAACCTGCTGGAGAGGCTCTCCAGCATGTCTGTGCACTAATGCATGGGGAATAAACACAAGGAACCAAGATCTGTTAAAGTTAAAGGGCTGCACTCTTGTGGTGGAATGACTCCCATGACTGAAGTGTTGCAATAGAGGGATACAGGCTCTTCAGGAAGGACAGGATGGGAAGATGAGGAGGGGGAGTTGCCCTTCGTGTGAGAAAGCAGCTGGAGTGTGTGGAGCTCTGCCTGGGGATGGATGAGGAACTAGCTGAGACCTTATGGACCGGGATTGAAGGGAGAAAAGGTAAAAGTGGTGTAATTACAGTGAGTGTCTGTTATAGATCACCTGACCAGGAAGAACAAGTGGATGAGGCCCTCTACAGAAAGGAACAGCCTCATGTTCACAAGTCCTGGTGTCCTCATGGGGGACTTCAACCACCCTAATATAGAATCGTAGAATACCAGGTTGGAAGGGACCACAGGCATCATCTAGTCCAACCTCTATCACACAGAATCACAGAATGTTAGGGATTGGAAGGGACCTCAAAAGATCATCTAGTCCAATCCCCCTGCCGGAGCAGGAACACCCAGATGAGGTTACACAAGAAGGCGTCCAGGCAGGGTTTGAATGTCTCCAGAGAAGGAGACTCCACACCCTCTCTGGGCAGCCTGGTCCAGTGCTCTGTCACCCTCACTGAGAAGAAGTTTCTTCTCAAATTGAAGTGGAACCTCCTGTGTTCCAGTTTGTGTCCGTTACCCCTTGTCCTATCATTGTTTGTCACCGAGAAGAGCCTGGCTCCAACCTCCTGACACTCACCCTTTAAATATTTATAAACATGAATGAGGTCTCCCCTCAGTCTCCTCTTCTGCAAACTAAAGAGACCCAGCTCCCTCAGCCACTCCTCATAAGGGAGATATATGCTCTATATGCTGATGGGACAGCATAGCAGGACATAAGCAATCCAGGAGGTTCCCGGGGTGCATTGATCATTAATTCATCTTCCAAGTGACAGAGAAACGAACAAGAAGTACTCTGCTTGACCTCATACTTATGTACAAGGAGGGGCATGCTGTTGTGTGTTGATCAATAGCAGCTTTCGTATCAGTGACCATGAGATAGTGGAGTTCAGGATCCTGAGCAGAGGAAGGAGGGTGAGAAGCAAGATCACGGCCCTGCGCTTCAGGAGACCAGACTTTGGCCTCTTCCAACATCTGCTTGCAAGAGTGCCATGGTACAAGGCCCTCGAGGGAAGGGGTGAAGGGGAGGGGAAGGCAAGCAAAAAAGCTGGTTAATGTTCAAGGATCACTTCCTCCAAGCTCAAGAGAGCTCCATCCCAGAAAATACGTAGCTGGGCAAAAATGCCAGGAGGCCTGCGTGGATGAACAAGGAGCTCCTGGCCGAACTCAGACACAGAAAGGAAGCATATGGAGGTTGGAAGCAAGGATGGCTATCCCTGGGGAGAATACAGAAACATTTTCTGAGCATCCCTGACCAATTCCAGTTGGCCTTAACTTTCCTAACTCCAGAGAGTGAGGTGGACTGGAAACTGCCTGAATGGCCAGGCCCAGAGGGTGGTGATCAGTGGGAGGAAGTCTTGTTGGGGGCCAGTCACTAGTGGTGTACCCCAGTGGTCAAGACTGGGTCCAATCCTGTTCAATATTTCATTAATGATACAGATGATGGGGCAGACTGTGCCACTTGGGACCTGAGGTCTGTAACACTTTACAGGCTTTCTGGCACAGGGGGTGTGGTGGATAAGGATGCAGTCCAAAGAGCCAGACAGGTACAAGAAAGTACAGCCATGCTGACCAGTTATCCCACACAGACTCCTAAAGGTTTATGCCACAAACCCAAGATGACCAAATCTTCCTCATTCTTAGAGCACAACTACTTGATAACACTGTTATGCCTCTTTCCAGGGCCCACAATAACATCCCTACCTAAGAACACCCCAGGTCCATGACGGCCATAATCATGTCTCCAGCAGTGGCCAGAAAACACAGGCACCTGGAGGTCTGGTCTCCAGCAAGCTCGCAGGTCTCTCTGGGTCAAAGTTGGTGTCTTTTGATTTAGCATTCCCAGACTCTTTCACTAACAACTCCAGTTTCCCCTGGAGCCCCGAGACATTCCAGGAGGCCCCTCTGCACCATCCTGCAGCAAGTAATTCTGCAGCTCTGCACTGGGCTGTGGGGACAACTGTCTCTTACTGCTTGTTTTGAACCCGTCATTTGCTAGCTTTATTTAACACTTTCCAGATCCTAGTTCTTGCTTTGGAAAGGCAGTGCACACTCATGACTTCTTCATCATACGTAGATTTATCAACCTTTCTCGTACTGTTCCTCAGACATCTCCTCTTTCTTCCTCCTAGGCACTGCACCAGGCTGCTGGTGCTCCCCTGTGGAGCATATTCACAGCCGAAACAAAGGAGCAGCTGACAAGAAACAGTGTGCAGAGATGAGACCAGGCACCGCACGTGAGAATAACGCTGATGAGGAGACTGGTTTACAATACCATCTGTTCGAGGGTAGGTATCCACCTATGGAAGAGGCCCATGCAGAGCGTGGCGAGAGTCCCACCAGCACTGAAACAGGGCAGGGATGAGACACACCAGTCTGATCCTTGCCAGGAATGCTGAAATGGCAAGGTACTGTGCCAGGCTGTAACGTGCAACAGGCACGGTACCTTGACGTCAGTACAAATTGGCTCTTGGAGCAGTACAGAAAAAAACTATGGAGGGGTGGGAAGATTTACAGGATGTTTCTGAGCTATCCCCTTTCCCAGAGGCTGTTTCTGCTAAGATAAGATTTGACCTCTCAAGACCAGCACCAGACAAACCCAGTCCCCCTTGGTATTTCATGACTGGGCAGTGATTTATGGCACAGTCCAGGAGCAACTCCAGCCAAGGTAGAAAAAGAAAGCAGAATCAGAACTGGACCCTGTTTGGCTTTGCAGCCATAGCTGGCATCAAGCTGAACATCTCTTCGCAAGGTCAGCCCCGCAAAGACAACCCTGCTGGCACATTATTGGGCTGGAGGTATCAGTCACCAAGTTAAATTCTCAGTCTGGTGTAACACCAGACAAACTCAGAACCGAAAGGGAACCTCTGCCATAAGAACACCCACCTTCTCTAAAAACAAGCATCAGGGATGGGCACTGGTCTCTGAATGGAAAGGAAAGCCTTGGCCCCTGTGTGAGGTTTACATCTCCTGACCTTGTCATCTATCGCCATGGGCCTGTCCCCCTCATTGCGATGGGATGAAATGCAACTGGGAGCGGCTGCATATATTGTGGGGAGAAAATTTTCAGAGCAGCTGAGCGCTGGAATTTGTGCTATGAGTAAGGCGAGCTCCTTCAGAATGAGTTAGCAGATGTTTTAGGTGATTCATTGTCTTCTGATAACTGCCCGGCTCCGGAGGCATTGCTGGCATGCAAAAACAAGGCAGGTCTGGGTGAATCAGAGGGCTGAGGGAAGCGTATTGGTGATAGTGAAGACATGCACAAGTTTATTCAGAGACCAAGCTGTAAACTGCCACTATTTTCCCAAGGTCTGCAGTGAACTTCCTGGAAAAAAAGGGTCATCTTTAATGCTAGATTTGGGATTGCCTTGGAAGCAAGCCCCTTGCTCCATCCTCCAAAGGCAGGCGCTGGCGTGAAAGGCAGGAAGAGCCAGGCTAAGCTATCCGTATGTAATATCTTCTGCCCACCCTCCAAAAACAGGCCCAGTGAGTCCTCTGTGCCAGGCAGCAACAGATAACGTCTCACTGGTGCTGCCTGGGTGATCCTGCGTGTTTCCAAAAGATAGGAGCACCTTTTCTTCCATGTCTGCTGGTCTCCAGGACACATCTTCAGATTCTTTGGCCTTGTTTTCTCCACCAGGCCCCTATCCTACAATAATTTTTTTGCCTCTACAACTGCCAAACATATTTGACAACTTGAGTACTCACAGGTTACTTTGGAGAGGCCAGATGAAAGGTGAGGTCTGATAAATGAAGGAGGAAACAAGGAACTTGGTGCCAGCTCGTAGCTACATCACCACTAGCTTCTCACTTTAAACCAGAGGTCAGGCATTTGTCCCCAAATGAAAAGGAGCAGAAAACACAGACAACTGCAATGCAGCTCAGTGGCCTTGCATATGTCCCAGGGCAAAATTTGTAATTATACCTTATCCTAATTACTGCTGTAGCAGCAAAGACAGTAAAACAACGGAACAGGCACCAGCACCCAGGGCTACCCTGGCCATGGGAAAGGATGCAAGCATTCCCAGCCCTCGCTATTAAATCCCAAATTCTGGTGCTCAGGAAGCTCAGCAACAAGCTTGCAAGTTCAGACATTTTGGTGAGGCCATTTCAAATGCAGGGGGTGGCCTGAGGGAGGAATGCAAGGTCAGCTCTTCTGCACACACTCTCCTTCCATTGTATGTATGAGTAACACAGGGCCAATTTGCAGGGCACTAACACCTGGCCAAAGAAAGAAGATAGAACTGTTGCATGCAAACACAAAGCAGATGTGCTCCTGAGGCAGGAGAATAACCCAGCTTTAGTAGATTTTGAATATTTTCTTTTGCAGACACATGGAAAAGCCCTTCATAGCCTCTGGTCCCACCTCTCAGTCCTCTTGGAGCAAGACTATCACAGACAGCTTTGTTTAAACAACACTCAGAAACCCCCAAGGACCACCAAACCACCACCACTCTGAGGACCTGTCCCAGGGCTGCCTCTCCTCTTGGGGGAGATTTTCTTCCTAATGTCCAGGCTGAAATTCCAGTGCTGCAGGAGCAATTCCTTGTAAGCAGTGTTTTTATAGAAGGGAAGGGAGAGGAAAAGAGAAGAGCAGAGGAAAGATCTGAGAATTAGTGAAGTTTGCCTTGCCAATGATTGTTTACCAGTGAGAAGATAGCTTATGTGCTGAAAAGGTAGTGGTGGACATGAGAAGCAACTGAAGGAAGGTGAAGAGGAAGGACCAAGGGGCAGGTGAGACCATGACTGCCATTCATTTGCAGAAAGCAAATGGAAGAAATCGATGCTTGCTGCCTTTCTTGCATTTCACTTTTATGTAAAAGTTGAGTCTAGAGGCGAATGACTCACTGAAGGGATCAGTTACCCTCCACAAAGCACCAAGATAAAAAGATAACTATCTGAGACTTTGCAGTCTCTCTCTTAAGCACCTATAGCCAAACCTTGCCCCGGCATTTAGCCATAATAATGAACAGAAAAGGGGTCGGGAAATGGGCCAGGATTGCAAGAGAAGAGGTTCACAAACTTTTATCTAGGTGAAAAGTGCATGAGCTACAGCAACACTCATTATCAGAGGAGGAGCCATCTCCAGCTCCCAAGCCATGCTCTCCAAGAAGTGCTGGAGGGGGAACCAAGGAAATGGCACAGAATGAGCAGGGCATCCTGTTTGAAAGGCTTGAGGCCAAATTATAGATTCATAATTCAGTGCCTGGAAAAATCAACCTGCACAAGGATTAATTTAGAGACCCCAAGGGGCTAATATGGGGGCTGAGAAGCAGACAACTGGGATTTCTTAAGAACTATTTTATACCGAACCATTTAAATTTCCTCTCTCAAAGATTTGGCAGATAAAGGGGAAGCAGCAGGTGTGATAATTTTGACCTCCATAGAGAACTTCGCCTTATCCCATTCAGACTTCTTGTCAGAAAGGGAAATACCATCTAGATGAAAGATGAATGTATAATTGGTACAAAAGTAGCACCTTCATTTGATGACAAGAGCTATTTGGGGCTTACTGTCGAACTAGAAGGACATACACGGAAAGGAACAGCAGGAAAGTGGTCCTGGCTTTAGTATTATTCAATGCTTTCATACTGTGGGCTAGAAGCCACGCTACACTATCTTAGAAATATTGTGGATAATGTTAAAGAAAATGAGATCAGAGGAATCATCAGATGACTTTAAAGACCTAGCAAAGACAGCCCACCCTAGCCTTATCCTGCCCATGCCTGCTGTGTATACCTGCCCTCTCCTTCCTGCCCAAGTGGCTGGCAGAGGCAAAGGTAATGGGGACATGCAGTGATCTAGGGCCACCTGCTCTCATCAGAGCATAGCCTTAATGAAATCCATGAGGCTGGGAATAGTGTTGGGTACCAAGTTTCCATTGGGCCCTCAGTTTATGCTTGCTTTGAGAGGGAGCTGGTTCCTGAAGGACCAGTGACTTTTCTCACCATCAGCGAGAAAGTCCCATCTGAGCGGGGCACATGCCAATACCACCAGTAGAAACCTATCATATTTCAGGGCAAGAATGATCAGACCACCCCATCCTGAAGGCAAGACCACCATCCTGCAGCCCTCCATACTTTCTCAGATGCCAAAAATCCCATCCACCCATATGGAGGGGTGGATCCCCACAGCTTTCCACTGTGACCAGTATTAAGCCCCCACCAGTCTGTTAGTGAGGGCACCCTGTACATCCCAAGGCCAACCACCAGGCAACCCTGTACCTCATGTGAGCTGCCAGGCACTCCATACAGGCTGTGGCACACTGGGCATCCTTCTGGGTTTCAAGCAGTCTCTCTGAGCTTTGACGTGGCCTGGCATTTTAGGAAAAAGCGAGGACTTCTGTGACATTTCATAAAGAACTTTATCACCCTGATGATTTAGCAGCGACCTCTGATATTCAGCAGCAAAAAGTCCCCCAGATAGGGCCACCAATGGTGCTGTTTACCCAGTGAATTTTTATTACGAGAGAATAGGAGCCACAGTGAATGGTGATATTCCCCCTCACACACTTTCTGTCCCTCCAGGCTGTAGGTCAGTGGCTTTTCGGCCAAGCACATGTGTTTGAACATTCAGATGACAGGTCCAGGCAGCACACACCGCTCTGGGATTGCAGGGGTTGTCTCTTGTCCTCCCCAAGGGGACACAAGGCTGGAAAGAAGCGGATAATACCAGAACTGCAGGGCACAGATCTAGAGGGGTGGGGTTTTTTTACTTTGGTGTAAAAGAGGAGGCAAAAGGTACCCAAGACTAATCCTGCTCTGCTTCTACCTGGGCTCCACATTCTCTGTGGCTGGTGATTTCACTGGCCTTTCCGTGCCAAAATCAATTAGTTTTGTCTCCACTGATGTAGTGCCTGCCTCCAAGGTATGTGTTGATGGGATCAGGCACATTTAAGGCAGGCTGTACAGCGTGAGTCTGACGTTTTGCCAAGAAGAAAAGTACTTCACTTTCACTTGCAAGGTTTTTCTGACTAACCTAGAAGAGTCCTGTGCTTTCCTTCAAAGAGGGCAGGATCCTCTTGTGGAGCAAAATTGGGCAGCCTGTTCACCAGCAAATAACATGGGAATGAGATGAAATTATCCTTCCATCCAAAATGTCTATGTACTTTACAAATACAGCAGGGGAAATTCCTATCATCAAGACAGAGGTCTCATCCCACCTGTGTCCTCATCCAGTCCAATATCAGAATAAAATTCCCACTGTTTCTCAGGAAACACAGCTATCTCCTCTCCACAGCTTTCTCAGGAGGAGAGTTTTGGGGAGGTCTTCTCTCCTATGACCTTGGCCACGTGTCCAGTGGTTTGACCCACAGAGCTGCCTAACTGCTACAAAATATGTAGAAGCACAGTAATAAGCCATCTGCGCTTTGGTTTCAGGGTTTTCAGCCTTAAGGAGAGATCAAAGTACATGCAGATGAGTCACATTTACAGTAACTAGATGAACCCCATCATGAAGCACTGCTTTGGCCTTGCCAGTCTGAACGCGCTCCACACCCGCAGGCATTGGCATTGTCCTTTAGCTCCCAAGTTCCTTGGGCCAGGAACTGGACAAACATGGAATTTCCACAGCCAGACACAGCTTCAACCGCTCTCTTCTCCCTGTCTGGAAAGGTCTGCACCTCCAAAACCCACCACAAAAACTTCATGTCCAACTCACTCAACCGTTGCAGGATTGACTCAGATAGAAATAGCTGCAGAAATGCTTTTTATATAATTCTTTGTACTGAAAGCAAGGACTTAGAAGCAGCACTGGGCAATCTGGCATGTCCAAGTGCAGCAGTCTGGAAGTGAGGAGTTTAACGGATGAGTGAGTACCTGGGGGGCATCTAATAAGGCTTTCAACAACTCATTCCCAGGATCTCGTCTGAATAGCGTTCAGAGTCACAGCTGGGCTGCAAAAACAAAGCAGGAGCAACCTCAGTGCTCACCGATGGATTTACTGCTCCCTGCAGGCACTACAGGATGCTGTCCCCAAACTGCATGGGTGGATCTCCCAGCATGGGCCTTGCAAGCCCTTGCATGCCCAACACATCACCTGGTCTCCAATAACCACTCTAAAGTGCATCTTTGGGGCTGCCATCACCACTACGGGCAGCCTGGATGGTGGTAGGTCAATGGGCAAGCAGAGGGCTAATAGATCTGCTTGCCAAAATCATCTCCCAAGGGCTGGAGAGCTGGGGCACGGAGCTGCATGGTGGGTGCTGACCACTGCTGCCCACGCTCTGTGGAGGACACAGGCATCTGTTCAATGTTCAGCCAGCAAGGAGGACCACAGACCCTGTCTTGCCCGGGGGCTCATCCTGGGTCTCCTGATGGGGACAAAGACAGTAGTGTGTCTGGGGAGGAAGCTGAGCTGAGGAGCCCATTGCAACTGCAGCTGTTTGCACAATGCAGAGCACGTTTGGGCTGCTCTCACACACTGCCTGGGCTACAGCTAGAAAGCAAGGAGTTGTCAATGGGGAAACTCTCATTTTGCACTCCTAGAAACACCCCCGCCACAAATTCTAGAAGAAAGAGCAGCAAAATTGAACTGTCAGAGCACAGTCCTTCAACTTGGACACTCCTGTGAGATGGAGGCTGCAGAGAAGCTTAGGCAACCAGGTCTAATGCTAAAAATCCCAGCACGGGCTGTTGGAGCCGTCCTGCCTTGCTTCCAGCCTGCAGTGATTCAGCACATGTGCTGTCATTTGCCATCTCCACAGCACCTGACTGCCATGTGGCTTGGTGTCAAGCATGGCCCAAGGCCACTTTGAACCTGAGAAGCAGTTGGGTACAATATAACACACGGGCAGTGCAGGGGTATGGAGGGGATCTTGCAATGCAGGCAAAGCCCCAGGGTCAGCAGGATGTAAACAGGAATTACCAGCTGGAGGCTCCTGCTAAATGGCCCTGGCTCTTCCCTGCACGGCAGACAGGATGCTGAGAGGTCCTGATGCTGAGGACAAGCCCTGCAGCAGTGAGGGGAAGGAGGCCACAATGACATCCTTGCAAATACATGCCCCTGGTCTTAGTGTCATAAGCTTAGCAGATGGCATAGGGGTAGAGCTGCCTTTGTGCAGGGAAGCTCTTCTCCAGGGCCACTTTTTGAAAGCTCAGCTGGACCTGGGATTCTGGATCTGACTAAGGATCACCGAGGAAGCTTTGGAAACTGTTGTGTTCATGTCTTCCTAGCTGTGGCCATTTCTGGCGTCAGACAAGGCCCAGCTCCACACCAAACTCTGCTCAGTTAGTGTGATAAAGGTGTAACCCAAAAGCAACTGGTCCTATCCCCACTGATCCTACACTGAGCCACTGTCACTTAAGAGATACTACTACCTCTCCAGTCTGGGGTCCCATCACCACCAATGCCTGGAAGCAGACACCCAGGAAGGCAGAGAACACAGCAATATTGCCCTGAGTGCATTCCCAGCCTTCAACAACACGGAGTATCTGAAGCTGAAAACAGCAACCTGACATTCAATAGACCATCCTGGATCTTTTACTTTTTTCCCCTTGAAATCAGTCTCAAGCTCCAACCATCCTGTCCTGGATCTTTTTCAGTTGCAGTTATCTCAAGGCCTTTTGCTGCCCCTCCAATTTACAAAGTTGGGGGAGGGATAAAAAAATAATAAAAAATGCAAGCCAACTTGACAAAGCCTGGATAAAATTTCCATCGTGTTCTTAAAGACATGACTTTGCCAAAGTAGGAAAAACTAAGTCACAGCCTTGGAGAAGTAGGAAATGCCAAGTAAGGTGGCTCTCCCCACCCAGTAGCTAGGGAAATGTGGGAAGGAAGGCAGTTTCAGACAGACCATTTTATCTCTCAGACCAGATGGCTTTAAATGCTTCCCCAGAGCTTGGAAAGGACCAGGCTCTACTTTGAATTGCTTTTCATACTGCCTCATTAGAAAGTAAAAGGGAAGAAATGAACAATCTATAACTTTGTGGCATCGGGAAATAGCTCTGTTAATCCCATTTCCTTCCCTGAGCTTGCTCAGGGCAAGTCATCCAGCCTCAGGGCCACTTCACCTCATCTGCTTATCCTTGCCCTGCAACCAGGAGCCTGGGCACCAGCCCAAAGGGCAGATGCAGCCTCCAGGGCATTATTAATAAATTGGAAAGGTCTAGGTTGTAAAATCTGACCTGGTGCTTAATTGTGACACTCCCAGCATCTACTTGCTGCTGCAGATCCAAGCGGCACCCACCTCCCAAAGCCAAGTCTGTGGGAGCAAGGGTGAGAGCGGCAGAGCAGGAGGAGAGAGGAGAGGAGCACCCTAGGGCAGGCATTGCAAGGCCCAGGGTGGGGGTACCTGTGGTACCCCTTGCATCCTGAGCAGAAGGCCTCTAGGTTTCTTGGCCTGCCTAGGAAAAATGTGAACAAATCCATTAAGATGAGAATTTCTCCCTTTCACCCCACTTGCACATCTGTGATGGAGAGCAAAGCCCTGACCAGCCACGCAAGGCCCAGGTCTTGCTCCCACCTGCTCACAGCTACAGCTCAGCCTGGCTGGTCCACAGGCAACCAGTGCTTTACCTGCCAGTGTTGCCACCAAACCATGTTTTGTCATCTTAAAAACCTCCTGAGCTCAGAAGGAGCCAAACAGCACTGATGGGCCCTCACCCATGGCACCCAGGTTCTCTATGGCACCCAGCTCACTACCAGGCCTCTCCCTTGGCCTCCGTCTCCCCTGGGAGGGCTACACCTTCTCAGCCTTATCTCACGTCCAAGTGGAAAGGTAAATTGAGCCTTCTGCAAGAGTCAGGACTAGAAGATTTTAGGCTCTTTCAGTGCCTGCTCCCATCAGAGGCGGAGGTCCCATGGCAGAAACAGCATTAGGCAACACATCTGGCAGGCAACACTTGGTGTGCTGGTTGGACCCACAGCTCCCAGGGTAGCAATGGGTGGCTTTGCACAGAGTCAAAGGCTGGAACATGGTAAAAGTTTAAAATGTTAACAGGGCAGAAAGAGAAACGGCAATGCCTAGCTTAGTTTCTCAGCTGAAGAATACCAAATTTTAGCCAGCTACTAGCTGTGTATGACAAAGCCAGGTGTCCCCAGTCTCCAGGTGGCCAAGGCCACCAAACCAAAGATGTGTGCAAAGAGGCAGTGGGGGACACATGCAACCAGCCCTGCAGCGCTGCTGCGGTTTCTCATCCCAAATTAATCCACAGAGGATGCTGCCCTCTTTTGGGCTCAGTGGGACTGGCAGAAATTCAGGGAAATTGGGAAAGGCCCAAGATCAGGGCTTTTGGGGTCTCAAAACCCCACATAGGGATTCTCAAAGGTGATGACTTCCCATAGCTGTCTCAGGGGACATCCCAGGGGCTTCTCCTGCTGTACCTGTGGGTGGTCCCTGAACACAGCCTGGGAAGGGAAGAGCAGGGCCAAGCTCAGGCGCAGTACCTGAAGGACAGGGAGATGATTGCTGGGATGAAGAGCAAGAAGACGAAGGCAAGGGGTTGGGAAGGTCTCCTGGGTCTGGGGAGGACCACGAGGTCCCTATCAACTCTGCAAGCTGTTAGCATTTCAATTAATGATTTTCTTAAATTAATTGATACTAAGATAAGTTCACAGCCAGTTTAATTAAGCCAGCTATGACCTGGTCTTGTGCTTCCCTGGCAGGGAGGAGGCTGGAACCGCACTCTGCCAAGCCCCCAGGGTGACACTGAGCTGTCCCAGTGCCACCTGAAGCCCAGGGCTGGCTGCCCCCACCACCCTATCCCCGCTACCTGCAACAGGAGAGTAGAAACCAGCGCTTGGGTGGCTCCCGTGCTCTGGGAAGATGCTGCCCTGCAGTGCTCAGGGCTGGGTGCCAGCCAGGCCTGCCTACGCCGGGCTCCTCCCTGCCTGCATTTCCTGCTGCTGCTGGCACCTCCCCACAGTCCTGGGCACAGCCAGGTCGGTGGCCTGGTGTCCGCTCCGTGGGCTGGCCCTGTGTACCAGGACTACTGCCCCACCACGGGATACCCCTGCCTGCACCGCTGGCTCCCTCTGCCTCTGGTGAGCAGAATTTGGAGACTCACCCTGGAGCCCACTTCCCACCCAGCTCCCCGGCATGCGGACACCAACAGCGATGATCCTGGGACTGGTGCTATGCCCTTGCGGGCTCCTGCTGACTCTCACTGGGACACTGGCACCCAACTGGAGGCAGGTGAGCCTCATACCTGACCAGCCTATAGACCTCGTAGTGGAGCAGGGCATTTGGGACATGTGCAGAGAGCGGCAGAGCAGCCACGACCGCGGCTGACGAGCTGGGCTACTTTGAGCAGGTCCCTGTGCGGGTGGCCCAGGGGATGATGCCCTCCTCACTGGTGCTCACCCTCATCGGCTTGGTGGTGGCCACTTTGGGGGTGCGCTGCTGGCGGAAGGAGCCGCGGCACCTGCTGGCTGGCGTGGCAGGGCTTGTGCTGCTCCTTTCGGGGCTGCTGAGCCTGGTGCCGGCCTCCTGGTACACCCATGAGCTGTGGGCACTGCCTGCCATGGATGGCAGCACGCTGAGTGTAGGCTACAGCTTGGTGCTGAGCTACTTAGGAAGCTGCCTGGAGATCTTGGGGGGGCTGGCCCTCGCCCTCAGCTTCCACCAGTGCTGCAAGGAGCGCAAGGCCCCCAAGCCGCCCCTCAGCCCTGTGATGGAGACTGTGCCACCCTCCACCACTGGGGCCTACCGCAATCCCTGGGATGTGCTGGATGATGAGCGAGACGGACGACACTCGAGGAGCACCTTGCCTTGTGACTCTGACTTGTAGCCCCAGCACAGGGACAGCAGTGGGCACCGGCCAGTGGGCCACCAAGACCAGTGCTGGCTGCTGCCCCTCCAACCCTGGTGTCTTGGAGCACCTCGGAGCAGGCGGGAAACAAGACCAAGGACCTGGCTTGAGTCTCTGTAACTTCCTCAAAAGCCTGACCTGCTCCAGGCCCCACAACTGTGCCAAAGCCATGCTGTGTTGAGGACCAGCTCCTGCCCCTCCATGCAGCTTTTAGCTCATCCTCCTGCACCGTGCAGCAGCTCAGGCAAAGGCAGGTCCGTTGTTCCCATGTGAGCATGGTCTAGGTTAGCACTGTATGGCCTTCAGGGCTGGGAACAGGGGAGGGGAGCACTTCCCACACATTTCTGCTCAACTCAGGGCTGTGCAAAACAGCAAAATAAATGAAGAGGAACGGGGCTGTGCTGTGGGATGGATATGGGCTTTCTGCCAGGCAAGCTGGGCTGCGAGCCAGTGGGCACAGCTTACCCAGCTCCCCTGTGCTTTGCCTGAAGCAGGGAGGAAAGGTCCATAAAAGGGGACAGGTAGCTTTTATAGCACCTTCCTCAAGGACTTTCCCCCCATGGTCAAAATCAACTCTGGAAGAGGTTTTTTCCCCTTGCTTGAGCACAGCCACTTTAGGTTAAAAAATAAAATAAAAAAGATTACAAGCAAAGAAAATAGCTTATATTTCCCCTTTCATCATTAGCTTGGTGTGAGGCAGCAAAACTGGTCTCACTGGTTTGTAAGGGACACACAGGAGGTCAAAATTGCGCTATAAAATCCTGCTTGACCCTTGCATAACAGGGCAAGAGTCAAGCCAGCTTCCTTGCAGAGATATTCAGCCAGATTTCCACTTCAGGTGAGCCCAGAGCCCCCTGGCCAGCAGGTTAAGCTTGACAAGGGATCAAGATTCCCTTAAGTGTGGCATCCTGCATTGGGGAATCAGGTTCAGGTGACTCTGTGTCTGGGGGCTGGAGACTTCCTGAAAAACCTCAAAGAGGTTGTTGTTTTTATTTTCTGGACCGTAAAGTTCCCTGGAGCTTAGAGATCTGGGAAGAGCAAAGCAACCTCCCCTCCCCAGCCCACACACAAACCACCATGGCACCAGAGATGCTGCACAACGTTCCTTTATGTAAATACAGTGTCGGGGTGAGATGTTCCCTTCCTCAAAGGCGCTGGCAGCTCCTGCAGAGGTCACAGATGGGTACATCAGAGATGAGCCTGAGCCAGACTCCCCGAGCTCACCCCATACTCTGGCACAGGGGGAGTGGGACAGCCCCTGTACCAGACCCCAGGCACACCCAGGCCTTGCCCCTCTCCCCAGCAGGAGGGCAGAGCTTCCCTCAAGAGTGGGCACCATGCTGGTGCTGGTCTTGGGGAGAGATCTGCATATCAGAGGGGGACATTGGGGCACTCCCAGGGTGGTAGGGGGATGCCTACCAAGGCCTGATCCAGATGCTGCTCACCTCTTTCCCATCGTAAGCTTCATTCACAAAGGTGTCACTCTTGGGGGGAAGCTCTTCCTCTTCCTCATCCTCTTCTTCGGGGTCACTTTCACGGTGGTACAAGGTCAGCACCCGGGTGGAGGCAGTGCTTGATGTTCTGGGAGGAAAGGAAGTGCACTAAGGATGGCACGGCCATCTCCTAGAGATGGGGCAGATCCCAAGATCCTGCCCACAACCCCCCGTAATAACCTGCTGGGGCGATCAGAGCTTTCC